>NC_042619.1:332639632-332938281 GCF_901001135.1 Rhinatrema bivittatum | reverse complement strand
GAGCTGGGATCTCAAACGAACCAGAACCTTTCCTGCTACAGTTAAGTCCATTTTGGTTGTTATCTGTTGTTATCTGTGCTTAGAAGTAGGGCATTATATCTGCCAAACTTGTGCACTGTCTTTAAAAAAAAAAAAAAAAAGCACAACTGTAATAGATATTTGGGAGGGCTGTTAGTCTGCTTTACCTGTTTCAGCCATTAGTTCAAAAGCAGCCCCTTCCTCCTCAGCCTGGGTTTGTAAGGCGGGGCAGTAATTGGATTAAGTTGCCAGAGCCTCAAGAGCATTGGGAACTGAATTCACTTTGGAGCTGGGATCTCAAACGAACCAGAACCTTTCCTGCTAAAGTTAAGTCCATTTTGGTTGTTATCTGTTGTTATCTGTGCTTAGAAGTAGGGCATTATACCTGCCAAAACTTGTGCACTGTCTTTAACACAAAAAAAAAAGCACAACTGTAATAGATATTTGGGAGGGCTGTTAGTCTGCTTTACCTGTTTCAGCCATTAGTTCAAAAGCAGCCCCTTCCTCCTCAGCCTGTGTTTGTAAGGTGGGGCAGTAATTGGATTAAGTTGCCAGAGCCTCAAGTGCATTGGGAACTGAATTCACTTTGGAGCTGGGATCTCAAACGAACCAGAACCTTTCCTGCTACAGTTAAGTCGATTTTGGTTGTTATCTGTTGTTATCTGTGCTTAGAAGTAGGGCATTATATCTGCCAAAACTTGTGCACTGTCTTTAAAAAAAAAAAAAAAAAAAAGCACAACTGTAATAGATATTTGGGAGTGCTGTTAGTCTGCTTTACCTGTTTCAGCCATTAGTTCAAAAGCATCCCCTTCCTCGTCAGCCTGGGTTTGTAAGGCGGTGTAGTAATTGGATTAAGTTGCCAGAGCCTCAAGTGCAAGTTTGAGCTGGGATCTCAAACAAACCAGAACCTTTCCTGCTAAAGTTAAGTCCATTTTGGTTGTTATCTGTTGTTATCTGTGCTTAGAAGTAGGGCATTATATCTGCCAAAACTTGTGCACTGTCTTTAAAAAAAAAAAAAAAAAAGCACAACTGTAATAGATATTTGGGAGGGCTGTTAGTCTGCTTTACCTGTTTCAGCCATTAGTTCAAAAGCAGCCCCTTCCTCCTCAGCCTGGGTTTGTAAGGCGGGGCAGTAATTGGATTAAGTTGCCAGAGCCTCAAGTGCATTGGGAACTGAATTCACTTTGGAGCTGGGATCTCAAACGAACCAGAACCTTTCCTGCTAAAGTTAAGTCCATTTTGGTTGTTATCTGTTGTTATCTGTGCTTAGAAGTAGGGCATTATATCTGCCAAAACTTGTGCACTGTCTTTAAAAAAAAAAAAAAGCACAACTGTAATAGATATTTGGGAGGGCTGTTAGTCTGCTTTACCTGTTTCAGCCATTAGTTCAAAAGCAGCTCCTTCCTCCTCAACCTGGGTTTGTAAGGAGGGGCAGTAATTGGATTAAGTTGCCAGAGCCTCAAGTGCATTGGGAACTGAATTCACTTTGGAGCTGGGATCTCAAACGAACCAGAACCTTTCCTGCTAAAGTTAAGTCCATTTTGGTTGTTATCTGTTGTTATCTGTGCTTAGAAGTAGGGCATTATACCTGCCAAAACTTGTGCACTGTCTTTAACACAAAAAAAAAAAAAGCACAACTGTAATAGATATTTGGGAGGGCTGTTAGTCTGCTTTACCTGTTTCAGCCATTAGTTCAAAAGCAGCCCCTTCCTCCTCAGCCTGGGTTTGTAAGGTGGGGCAGTAATTGGATTAAGTTGCCAGAGCCTCAAGTGCATTGGGAACTGAATTCACTTTGGAGCTGGGATCTCAAACGAACCAGAACCTTTCCTGCTACAGTTAAGTCGATTTTGGTTGTTATCTGTTGTTATCTGTGCTTAGAAGTAGGGCATTATATCTGCCAAAACTTGTGCACTGTCTTTAAAAAAAAAAAAAAAAAAAGCACAACTGTAATTGATATTTGGGAGGGCTGTTAGTCTGCTTTACCTGTTTCAGCCATTAGTTCAAAAGCAGCCCCTTCCTCGTCAGCCTGGGTTTGTAAGGCGGTGTAGTAATTGGATTAAGTTGCCAGAGCCTCAAGTGCAAGTTTGAGCTGGGATCTCAAACAAACCAGAACCTTTCCTGCTAAAGTTAAGTCCATTTTGGTTGTTATCTGTTGTTATCTGTGCTTAGAAGTAGGGCATTATACCTGCCAAAACTTGTGCACTGTCTTTAAAAAAAAAAAAAAAAAAGCACAACTGTAATAGATATTTGGGAGGGCTGTTAGTCTGCTTTACCTGTTTCAGCCATTAGTTCAAAAGCAGCCCCTTCCTCCTCAGCCTGGGTTTGTAAGGCGGGGCAGTAATTGGATTAAGTTGCCAGAGCCTCAAGTGCATTGGGAACTGAATTCACTTTGGAGCTGGGATCTCAAACGAACCAGAACCTTTCCTGCTAAAGTTAAGTCCATTTTGGTTGTTATCTGTTGTTATCTGTGCTTAGAAGTAGGGCATTATATCTGCCAAAACTTGTGCACTGTCTTTAAAAAAAAAAAAAAAAAAGCACAACTGTAATAGATATTTGGGAGGGCTGTTAGTCTGCTTTACCTGTTTCAGCCATTAGTTCAAAAGCAGCCCCTTCCTCCTCAGCCTGGGTTTGTAAGGCGGGGCAGTAATTGGAATAAGTTGCCAGAGCCTCAAGTGCATTGGGAACTGAATTCACTTTGGAGCTGGGATCTCAAACGAACCAGAACCTTTCCTGCTAAAGGTAAGTCCATTTTGGTTGTTATCTGTTGTTATCTGTGCTTAGAAGTAGGGCATTATATCTGCCAAAACTTGTGCACTGTCTTTAAAAAAAAAAAAAAAAAAAAGCACAACTGTAATAGATATTTGGGAGGGCTGTTAGTCTGCTTTACCTGTTTCAGCCATTAGTTCAAAAGCAGCCCCTTCCTCCTCAGCCTGTGTTTGGAAGGCGGGGCAGTAATTGGATTAAGTTGCCAGAGCCTCAAGTGCATTGGGAACTGAATTCACTTTGGAGCTGGGATCTCAAACGAACCAGAATCTTTCCTGCTAAAGTTAAGTCCATTTTGGTTGTTATCTGTTGTTATCTGTGCTTAGAAGTAGGGCATTATATCTGCCAAAACTTGTGCACTGTCTTTAAAAAAAAAAAAAAAAAAAAGCACAACTGTAATAGATATTTGGGAGGGCTGTTAGTCTGCTTTACCTGTTTCAGCCATTAGTTCAAAAGCAGCCCCTTCCTCCTCAGCCTGGGTTTGTAAGGCAGGGCAGTAATTGGATTAAGTTGCCAGAGCCTCAAGTGCATTGGGAACTGAATTCACTTTGGAGCTGGGATCTCAAACGAACCAGAACCTTTCCTGATAAAGTTAAGTCCATTTTGGTTGTTATCTGTTGTTATCTGTGCTTAGAAGTAGGGCATTATATCTGCCAAAACTTGTGCACTGTCTTTAAAAAAAAAAAAGCACAACTGTAATAGATATTTGGGAGGGCTGTTAGTCTGCTTTACCTGTTTCAGCCATTAGTTCAAAAGCAGCCCCTTCCTCCTCAGCCTGGGTTTGTAAGGCGGGGCAGTAATTGGATTAAGTTGCCAGAGCCTCAAGTGCATTGGGAACTGAATTCACTTTGGAGCTGGGATCTCAAACGAACCAGAACCTTTCCTGCTAAAGTTAAGTCCATTTTGGTTGTTATCTGTTGTTATCTGTGCTTAGAAGTAGGGCAATTATATCTGCCAAAACTTGTGCACTGTCTTTAAAAAAAAAAAAAAAAAGCACAACTGTAATAGACATTTGGGAGGGCTGTTAGTCTGCTTTACCTGTTTAATACCCTCCCACGCTACCCCTCTACCCACCCACCCCTAGGTTTGTGTTTCTTATATAACCTGCCTAGATTCATAAATGGCAACAAGGTAAATTAGTATTTCCATAATTGCTATTCATCAAATGTCAAAACTTACCAAAATGAGGATTATCCAATGTAACTGCTGTGGAGCCTTTATTCTGAGGGAAAGCATCTGGAAACTTAGAGCTTGCCCAATTTGTGCACAACTATCTTCCTTGAAAAAGTAGCTGAATGAGGTTAAAGCTCAATTAGCTTCAATTACAAGAATTACACCCACATTGCATTACTCAGAAAATAATTCCCCAACATCACAGAGAAACCAGAAGTCAAGAAAAAGAGATTCATTAGGCTCAGGTAGGACCCACAGTCACCCATTCTTGACAGATGGACAGCCAACAGGTACACCCTCCCACTCAAACAGGTCATTAAGAAATTATTTAACATCCAGGAATACAGTGGGCTCTGGTAGAATTAGACCTGTGATGAGGAGACACACAATGTACCAAATGCAAAAAGAACAAAAAGCCTTCTCTATATTAAAAACTGAAGAAGTTCTTGAGAAAAACATTGAAGTGTTACCAGAAAAGAGAAAACAAACACAATGCATGCAGAATTTCAAGATCCATAACCAAAAGAAAAATCTAATTGAGATGGATAACTCTGTCAACAGTGGCACAACTGCAAAAGGAAAGAGTGAAGTGAATAACAAATCTCAAATAAAATCTCATAAGGAGTCCAGGAAAAGCAATAACCTTAAAGAGAGTACCTGGAAGGCTATGACCACAAATGCTCATAGTTTGGGAAATAAAATCCCAGATCTGCAGGCCCTAATGGCTGAGGCAGAATTGGACATTGTTGCTATCACAGAGACATGGTTCACAGAATCTCATGTTTGGGATACAACAATACCAGGCTATAACTTGTTAAGGAAGGACAGAGAGGATAGAAAAGGGGGAGGTGTGGCTCTTTATATCAGAAACAACATCCAAGCATCTGAGCTGCAAGGAAGTTGGGGCAAGGGTGAAGCAATATGGGTCGAACTAAAAAAAGATGACGGAGCATCCATTTATATTGGAGTGGTTTACAGGCCTCCAAACCAAAAGGAAGAGCTGGACAGAGATCTTGTTGAAGACATCCATAAGATAGGTAAGAAGGGAGAAGTGGTGATCGTGGGTGACTTTAATATGCCAGATGTAGACTGGAAAATCCCATCTGCAGAAACTAAAAATAGTAGAGCAATAGTGGATGCCATGCAAGTATCTTTGTTCAAACAAATGGTATTGGAACCCACAAGAGAAGGAACTATACTCGACTTAGTGCTCACTAATGGAGATAATGTCTCCGATGTCCAGGTGGGCACCCACCTCAGCACCAGTGATCATCAAACGGTATGGTTTAATATCACTAAAAGAATAGGGAAAAGAACCACAAAGACCCGAGTTTTACAGTTCAAAAACACGGACTTTGAGGAAATGGGTAAGTACCTGGAGGAAGAACTAAAAGGATGGGAGAACGAGAGAGATGTGGAGCAGCAGTGGACCAATCTAAAACGAGCAATCACCAAGGCAACTACTCTATATGTTAGAAATGTAAAGAAAAGCAAAAGAAAATTGAAACCTATCTGGTTCTCAAAGGAGGTGGCTGACAAAATTAAAGCTAAAAGAACAGCATTCAAGAAATATAAAAGATCCCAAAGGGAGGAACACAAAGAAGAATATTTGATTCAACTGAGGGAGACAAAGAAATTAATCAAGTTGGCAAAAAGTCAAGCAGAAGAGAGGATTGCCAAGGAGATAAAAAATGGTGACAAAACATTTTTCAGATACATCAGCGAAAAGAGAAAGGTCCAAAGTGGTATAGTGAAATTGAAAGGTGATAATGATCAATGTGTGGAGAGAGACGAAGAAATGGCAGAAATATTAAACGAATACTTCAGCTCTGTGTTCACTAAAGAAGACCCTGGAGAAGGACCATCTCTACACAACAAGAAACTGGAAGGAAATGGAATAGATGAAAATCCTTTTACAGTAGAAAATGTGTGGGAAGAGCTAAAGAACCTGAAAGTGGACAAAGCCATGGGGCCTGATGGGATTCATCCAAGGATATTGAGGGAGCTCAGAGATGTTCTGGCGGGTCCGCTGTGTGACCTGTTCAATAGATCCCTTGAAACGGGAGAGGTGCCGAGTGATTGGAGAAGAGCGGTGGTGGTCCCGCTTCACAAGAGTGGGAACAGGGAGGAGGCTGGCAACTACAGACCGGTTAGCCTCACTTCGGTGGTGGGAAAAGTAATGGAGTCACTGCTGAAAGAGAGAATAGTGAACTATCTACAGTCCGGAGAATTGATGGACCAGAGGCAACATGGATTCACCAGGGGAAGATCCTGTCAAACAAATCTGATTGACTATTTTGACTGGGTAACCAAGGAATTGGATCAAGGAAGAGCACTCGATATCATATACTTGGATTTCAGCAAAGCCTTTGATACGGTTCCGCACAGGAGACTGGTGAATAAAACGAGAAGCTTAGGAGTGAGTGCCGAGGTGGTGACCTGGATTGCAAATTGGTTGACGGACAGAAGACAATGTGTGATGGTAAATGGAACCTTCTCTGAAGAGAGAGCGGTTTTAAGTGGTGTACCGCAAGGATCGGTGTTGGGACCGGTCCTGTTCAATATCTTTGTGAGCGACATTGCGGACGGGATAGAAGGTAAGGTTTGTCTTTTTGCGGATGACACTAAGATCTGCAACAGAGTGGACACGCCGGAAGGAGTGGAGAGAATGAGACGGGATCTAAGGAAACTGGAAGAGTGGTCGAAGATATGGCAGCTGAGATTCAATGCCAAGAAGTGCAAAGTCATGCATATGGGGAGTGGAAATCCGAATGAACTGTATTCGATGGGGGGGGAAAGGCTGATGTGCACGGAGCAGGAGAGGGACCTTGGGGTGATAGTGTCTAATGATATGAAGTCTGCGAAACAATGCGACAAGGCGATAGCAAAAGCCAGAACAATGCTGGGCTGCATAGAGAGAGGAATATCGAGTAAGAAAAGGGAAGTGATTATTCCCTTGTACAGGTCCTTGGTGAGGCCTCACCTGGAGTACTGTGTTCAGTTCTGGAGACCGTATCTACAAAAAGACAAAGACAAGATGGAAGCAGTACAGAGAAGGGCGACCAGGAAGGTGGAGGATCTTCATCGGATGACGTACGAGGAGAGATTGAAGAATCTAAATATGTACACCCTGGAGGAAAGGAGGAGCAGAGGAGATATGATACAGACTTTCAGATACTTGAAAGGTTTTAATGATCCAAAGGCAACGACAAACCTTTACCATAAGAAAAAAATCAGCAGAACCAGGGGTCACGATTTGAAGCTCCAGGGAGGAAGATTCAGAACCAATGTCAGGAAGTATTTCTTCACGGAGAGGGTGGTGGATGCCTGGAATGCCCTTCCGGAGGAAGTGGTGAAGACCAGAACTGTGAAGGACTTCAAAGGGGCGTGGGATAAACACTGTGGATCCATAAAGTCAAGAGGCCGCCAATGAAGAGTGGGTAACTCGCCAGAATGATGGCTACTGCCTGGACACAATACCCTTATTCAATAAACATACACATGGTTACTGTGACTCCAACATCAATCTAAGCTTCAACAGCAAGAGGAAATGTGGAAAAAAGGATTTGCACTCACAAAGCCGGGAGTAGCTGGCTTGTTACGGCGGTTACTACCCCAAACCAAATGTGCCTGATACTTCACTTTCGATGCACATCCAGCATAGCTCTCTGCTCCAACGGCAGGAGAGAAGAAAAACTGATACTTCACGCATATCCAGCATAGCTCTCTGCTTCAACGGCAGGGGAAAAGAAAAACTGATACTTCACGCATATCCAGCATAGCTTCAACGGCAGGGGAGAAGAAAAAAGGATTCACACTCACAAAGCGGGGAGTAGCTGGCTTGTTACGGCGGTTACTACCCCAAACCAAATGTGCCTGATACTTCACTTTCGATGCATATCCAGCATAGCTCTCTGCTTCAACGGCAGGGGAGAAGAAAAACAACCAATAAGGGCTGTATAACATAGTCTGGGTTAAAACAAATAAGCATGGGTGTAGCTTGCTTATTGCGGCGGTTACTACCCCTATTACCCCTAACTAATCAAGCTAGATATTTCACTTGGATGCAGCTCCATCACTGCTCTCTACATTAATGGTGGGGGAGGAAGGGAAATAGAACCAAGAGCTAAAAGAAACAGATAAGTATGAGAGAAAAAATGTGTGAAGCTTGCTGGGCAGACTGGATGGGCCGTTTGGTCTTCTTCTGCCGTCATTTCTATGTTTCTATGTTTCTATGGAAGGGCATCAGCGGTATTGGAAGGCAGTTGAATTAAAAGATTGTTGATTTTATTTTGGAAAAACTGAGCGAGTTCATCAGCTTTAGACTGTGCCATGTCGCCGGGGATTTCTCGCGGTATGGTTTGAGTGAGGCTGGAGACATAAGCGAAGAGAGCTTTAGCATCAAAGACCAGGTTGTGAATCTTAGATGCAAAATAATCTTTTTTTGATTTTGAGGTGAGGGCTTTGTACTGATATAGTGTGGATTTGTATGAAGAAATGGTGATGTCACAAGGGGTTTTACGCCAAGTCGCTTCTTTCTTTCTTAAGCTTTGTTTTAGTTTTCTAAGTTCATTGGTGAACCAAGGCTGTCTGTTGGAGGCGTTGGTGTGAGATTTTTTTATAGTTGAAGGGCAGAGCTTGTTAGCTATGTTTTCTGTTATGTTGTTCCAGGAACGAATGGCAGTGTTCGGGTCGGTGAAATCTAATAGAGGGAGCTGTGAATCCAACTGGTTGTGAAGGTCTTCTGGGGAGCATCGCCTCCTGTATTGGAATGAAGGTGAGGGGATATTAGGAGTGTTGGTTTCTTTCAGAGCGAAAGAGGTAGAGATGAGAGTGTGATCCGACCATGGAACCTTTATGTTCTTCAAATTGGATGTAGTCGTATTGCCTTTGTTGATGAAAATCAAGTCCAGAGTGTGACCCGCTTTGTGTGTGGGTTCGTTGACTAATTGTTGGAATCCCATTGCTGACAGGGCTGTGAGGAGGGTTACGCAGCTGTTAGATGGTGAAGGATTGTCTATGTGCAGATTGAAATCTCCTAAGATGATTGCTGGAGAATCCAGGTTGATGAGCGTAGTGGTGATTTCAAGGATGGGGGAGACATCGGATTCTAGGAGCCCTGGGGGGGCGTAGACAAGAAGGATTTGAAGATGTTGTGATGTGAAGAAACCGACTTCCAGTTTTGTGTTAGAACTGAATGGGTGTTGGGTGAAGTTAAGGCTTTTTTTAGTAGCCAGAAGGATTCCCCCTCTTTTTTTCAGTCTTGGGAGTGAGAAGAAGTCATAGGTCAGCGTAGGGAGTTGGTTTATTAAAGCTGTATCTGAGGGCTTGAGCCATGTTTCGGTTACTGCGCAAATATCTGGCTTGGCGTCGGTGAGGTAATCATTGAAAATTAGGGATTTTTTTGTTAGGGATTGTGCATTGAAGAGTGAGAGTGAAAAGAGGGTGAGGCCTAAAAGCTGGGTGATTGGTGCAATCAGAATAGGGGTGAGTGTTTTTAAGTTGTAGTGAAGGGCTTGTCTGGCAGATGGTCTTTTAGGTAGGAGGTGGTGTTGCAAAATTGGTATTGGAAGAGCTGGAAACATTTTGGATGGTTAGTTGGATGGTTGCTTGCAGGTTGGTTGCAGGTTGGTTGCTTGCAGGATGGTTAGCTGGATGGTTGCTTGCAGGATGAGCGCTGGGTGATTGTTGCGGGATGAGCGCTGGATGGTTGCTTGCAGGATGAGCGCTGGATGGTTGCTTGCAGGATGAGCGCTGGATGGTGCTTGCAGGATGAGCGCTGGATGGTTGCTTGCAGGATGAGCGCTGGATGGTTGTTGCGGGATGAGTGCTGGATGGTTGCTTGCAGGATGAGCACTGGATGGTTGTTGCAGGATGAGCGCTGAATGGTTGCTTGCAGGATGAGCGCTGGATGTTGCTTGCAGGATGAGCGCTGGATGGTTGTTGCGGGATGAGCGCTGGATGGTTGTTGCGGGATGAACGCTGGGTTAGCACTGGTACGGTGCTGGTGGGGTAATGCTCGGGGACAGCGAGGGGCGACACGAAGGGACGAAACAAAGGGGCAGGCCCCTTTGTTGCGCTCCTTCGTGCGCGCGACGCCTGGCGCGCGACGCCAGGGAGGGTGGTGGTTTAAATACCCCGCCGGTCGGTCGCGCCTCTGACGTCACCGCCGTGACGTTTTCGTGGGCGTCTCTTTTTCTGTGATGGTGGTTCCGGGCGAGGGCTCACGGCTCGGGTCTAGGCCGGCGGAAGCGAGGGCTCGCGGCCCGGGTCGAGGCCGAAGAGGGCGGGTGTTCGCGGCCTTACAGGATGGTAAGCAGCTGGAGAGTTTCTGCAGAGAAGGGCCGGCGAACGGCACAGGAGCCCGAGCGGGGTGAGCGGAACAAGAGGCCTTACCCCGACAGGCTTCAGCGCCGATCGCGCAGGCCAAGTTCACCGCTGGACCCCAGGTAAGCAAAGGATTGAGTAGAGGAGAACGGCGGTTTAAATACCCCGCCGGTCGGTCGCGCCTCTGACGTCACCGCCGCGACGTTTTCGTGGGCGTCTCTTTTTCTGTGATGGCGGTTCCGGGCGAGGGCTCACGGCTCGAGTCTAGGCCGGCGAAAGCGAGGGCTCGCGGCCCGGGTCGAGGCCGAAGAGGGCGGGTGTTCGCGGCCTTACAGGATGGTAAGCAGCTGGAGAGTTTCTGCAGAGAAGGGCCGGCGAACGGCGCAGGAGCCCGAGCGGGGTGAGGACAAGAGGCCTTACCTCGACGGGCTTCAGCGCCGATCGCGCAGGCCAAGTTCACCGCTGGACCCCAGGTAAGCAAAATGAGCATTCCTTTTAAAATTTACCGGATAGGGGGTTGTTCTTGACCAGTGACCAAGATAGGCACTTGCTCCACCTGCACTTCAAGATCTTATTTGATTATTTCATCCTTGCCCATTTCTGTTTGACTTCTTCTCCATTTTGATCTACCTAACTGTGTCTTAACAATGTCTGGCTCTAAATCTGGCAAGATTGATATTGACTTCACTGCGACAGCCGGCATGAAGAGGTCAAAGCAGGCTCCTCTGACTCCTGAAAAACTGACACACCCCAAGGCCATGGCATCAGCTGACATGGTTCTCACAGAGTTCAGACAACTGAAGGATATGCTTCAAATAAATATGGAATCCATAACAGCTATTCAAAATGATCTTTCCTCAATGTCTCAACAACTGTTGTCTTTTCAGGTACGGCTGGAGGAAGTTGAAACTAAAGCCGCATCATTGGCAATGGCAATGGCCATGCTTCCTGGAATGACACAGAAGGTGTATTGCCTAGTGCCTACAACAAGAGCTCGAGGAACATACAAATCAAAACCACTGCAATAATGTGTGAATCCTTGGCTTCTCAGAGGGAGCAGAGGGTTCTAATATGATTAGCTTTTTGATGAAATTGATCTTGTAATGTCTACAATTTCAATTTGATTTACCTTTTGAAATAGAAAGAGTACATAGGATTCCAACTAGGTCTCTTCAAGAACCCTTGATTTTTGAGGCCCATCATTGGCTTCTAGGATCTATAAGAACATAAGAAATTTCCATGCTGGGTCAGACCAAGGGTCCATCAAGCCCAGTATCCTATTTCCAACAAAGACAAAACCAGGCCACAAGAACCTGGCATGTACCCAAATTCCAAGATGATCCCATGCTACTGATGCCAGTAATCACTATGCATCAACCAACCTCTTCCCTTACAGTAATAATTCTTCAACATACACCAATATAAGGGAATGCTTGTGTAATGGTGTTTTTTGTACGGTGGCTATATTCAAGGGCAACCAATTTATGGCTGTCCTTTTATTCGCCCCGTCTATTACTCTTTATTATCATAATCTTGTAGTGATGTAATTTTTCTATAACAATTTTTCTTTTTGATAAAACCCCAACTCCCTGTTCGCTGAGGCGACCCGTTGGTAAGTGATTCGATACTTATCGAGGCATCTGTCTCTATTTCTTCTTACAGGATCGCATCTGCTTGCCCGACATGGGTCATGTTTCGGCACGGGTGTGCCTGCTTCAGGGGCTACAGGAGGGGTGGCTACTGCGTCCTTACTGGGAACACAGTGGCTGGTATGAGAAAACTGGCAAAACTATGAGAAAACTGAAAAACAGAATTCAGGAGCATGTCAGCCGTTTGAGACATCAGGTAGAAGGGGCACCTCTCACTGATCATTGGCGAGAGTCGGGCCATACACCGGAGGACTTTCAAGTAGCAGTGATATTTCAGCTACACACTCATCCAAGAGGTGGAGATTTGAATCTAAAACTGCTTCAAATGGAACAGAAATTCATCTATACATGGGATACCACAGCCCCTAAAGGGCTTAACCGTGAAATTGACTGGACAGTTTTTTCATAAAGTTACAGACATAGAGCAGCTCAGTAGAATACACTTTTACATAAAGTCCTATAAGGCAGGCAATATTACCCAGTAGTTTTATCACAGAACAAAACATCGTCCAGAAATAAGAAAGGCGAGGGTAGGGGCATAGTCTGGCTACTCCCCCAATATAACTTCAAGATGGATTAAGACTATATAGACGGGAACTAATTAATGAAGTACAGCAACAGGCATATGTCAGCTTGACACATTAATAGATAGGGCACATATTGGTAACGCAAATGACATTGACACTGGTAGTACATTAGCATATCATTAGATAGATCTGAAGATTTTAAGTAAGAGTTTATTCTCCGGGCGATGGGCAATCTATTAGCTAAATTTGAAGAGTCTATGTACTGCGTGAGAGGCATGGTCCAGAGCGCTGCGATTTCCACTAATAGGTTACATCATTATTACATAAAAATGCCGAACACACCCTAGCAGTAACAATCCAAGCCGAGCCACACCTTTAAGCTGGTTGACACTCCCCTTTTCTCTAAGACTGCAAGCGGATGTGATGGTGTTCGGTCTTCCATCAGGTCCGTATCACGAATAGAAGGGTTATTCAGGATAGCTAAATGAATAGAACGTAGAACTAAAGGAGTCTCAGGGATACAGAATGGAGGTATTTTGAATTATATGAGGCATAGAAGAAAAGAGTTAGTATACTGCGCACACAGAGTTGGCAACGTAAAGGGCATCGATACAGTCAGCACATCATTAGATAGATCCGAAGATTTTGAGTAAGAGTTCATATTATGGGCGACGAGCAGCACATCCGCATATCATTAGTTAGATTCGAAGATTTTGAGCAGGAGTTCATACTATTGCGTGAAAGGCTTGGTCCAGAGTGCTGTGATTACCCCTAATAAGATTCATCATTATTACATAGAAATGCCGAACACACCCTAGTAGTTACAATTCAAGCCGAGCCACGCCCTTAAGTTAGTTAACACGCCCCCTTTCTCTAAGACTGCAAGCGGACGTGAGAGTGTTCAGTCTCCCATCAGGTCTGCATCACAAATTGAAAGGTAATTTAGGTTATCCAAATGAATCGAACGTAGAACTAAGGGTATCTCAGGGATATAGAAGGAGGAAATCCGTATTTTATGAGGTATAGAAGTAAGGAGTTAGGACACCGCGCATACAGAGTTTTTTTTGGAAATCTCGCATAGGCTAACAATTACTTTAATTTCGCACACCGGATTCAGCCTCGGTTCAGTGAAGAGAATGGGTGGGTACCCGCGGTAAGTATATAAGCACAGAATAGGCATACACGCCCCAGACATGAAAAGGAGGCGTCGTCCACATACAGAAGTACGGCAACTACAAACGTAAGTTTTTTCGACTTGACAATGGTGAGTGAGAAAAATATGCGGTCATAATAGGTATTAGATTTAGACTAATCGTTTTTAATTTTATTTAGTTGAAGATAAACCAGCCACTGTGTACCCAGTAAGGACGCAGTAGCCACCCCTCCTGTAGCCCCTGAAGCAGGCACACCCGTGCCGAAACATGGCCCATGTCGGGCAAGCAGATGCGATCCTGTAAGAAGAAATAGAGACAGATGCCTCGATAAGTATCGAATCACTTACCAACGGGTCGCCTCAGCGAACAGGGAGTTGGGGTTTTATCAAAAAGAAAAATTGTTATAGAAAAATTACATCACTACAAGATTATGATAATAAAGAGTAATAGACGGGTCGAATAAAAGGACAGCCATAAATTGGTTGCCCTTGAATATAGCCACCGTACAAAAAACACCATTACACAAGCATTCCCTTATATTGGTGTATGTTGAAGAACTGATGCCAGTATTAGCAGAGGACATTCCCTAAGTCAACTTGATTAATGGCAGTTAATGGACTTTTCCTCCAAGAACTTATCCAAACCTTTTTTGAACCCAGCTACACTAACTGCACTAACCACATCCTCTGGCAACAAATTCCAGTGCTTAATTGTGCGTTGAGTAAAAAAGAATTTTCTCTGATTAGACTGAAATGGGATATTTGCTAACTTCATGGAGTGCCCCCTAGCCCTTCAATTATCCGAAAGTATAACTAACCAATTTGCATCTACTCGTTCAAGACCTCTTATGATTTTAAATATCTCTATCATATCCCCCCCCCCCCCCCCCCACCAGCCGTCTCTTCTCCAGGCTGAAAAGTCCTTTCAGAAGGCATTTGACAAAGTTCCTCATGAGAGGCTTCTAGGAAACTGGCTAAAAGAGACGAAACAGAGAGTATGATTAAATGGAGAATTTTCTCAGTGGAAGGGAGTGGGCATATACCTCTATCTTTCCCATCTTACTTCTTAAATGTCTAGCATTGGCATAAATCTGTTAAGGAATCAACATTCCCTGCCCCATCGCGGTTGCAGAATTTATGGTTTCAAGAATCTGATTGTTCCACTGGTTGTTGCTTGGTCCTATTTATGACATTCTTCACTACATGTTTCACTATCTTCCAGTTTGACCCAGTCTTCTTTTTTTAATTCTCATAGAGTGGTGTGGTCTCCCTGGAATACAGGGCAGATTTAACGACTTCCAACTGCTGTTGGTCATGTGCATTTCCTAAAGCTACGTTGTCCCACATGTTATTTTTTTGTCCCATGATGCCACCCTTTTGGCAGTGAGTTTGTGGAATTAGCTCTCATATTTTACATTTGAACACCCCGCTCATATACTGCATTGTTAGCTTGCAGAAGGCGGCCTTGCCGTTTGGTCTCTAACCTCCACATAGAAAATTACTGGATTTTTTTCCTTGCGGTCACTATTTATCTCATGTTGTCATTCTGAAAGAATAGTAAACCTCTCAATGAACACTACTGCTGGAATTCAATTTGTCTGTATTGCAACTATGAAAAGGCTGTTGCTGTGGAAACCTTTGGATGATTATTTTGAATCTTCTGTTGTACAGAGCCATTGTACTAACTAATGTTTCTTTGTCTAATTGTAATTGGCAAGTGTCCCCTCCTTTCTTTTGTTGTATTTTTTCCTTTTTTTAATTTTTTATTCCAATTGTTTGTTTTCCTCTGTGAGCCTTGGTTGTTGATACCATTTTCTCATACTATAATTGCAATAAAAATATTTGAACTTAAACTTTACCAGCCAGAGTTTGTGTAATTTTTCTTTCCTGACTAAGTATCTCTGAAAGTCCAAGATTCCCTGTTGGGGGGAAGTTTATCTTCTATGCCCTAAGCATAGTTCAATAATCAATTCAACATTAAAGTATCTTGTATACACCACTAAAAATCACTTTGGATGGTTTCCAAGCAAACGTTTAGTGATTGCAGATGGAAAGTTGATGAAAATGTTCACTTACAAGTTCTTGTTATTTACAGCCCTTTTTCTATCCAATTTACAAGTTAAGATCTTCTAAAAAAAATGTGTGACTTTCAGCTTTTATTTAATGTATTCTGTCACTGAAGACAATTAGTTTTCTTATCTGAAATTCATTCCAATTAATTAGGTAGTTTTGGAGTTTCCTCCCAGAATTTGGTGGATAGGGTAATCTTTTCCCATTTTAAGTAAATTGCCATTGTTCGGTCATACTCTTTCCTACCCTTGTTAGTATTGGAAGAGTTACCTCCACATTCCTTTCATCAACATCTTGAAGATGTAGATGCCATTAACGTAGGATGGGTGCCACGGATCTGCTTCATACTCTCCAGACATCACCGGGAGCTATCCAGGCTTCAGTTTCCACAGCCCTGCACTCCCTGCAGCAGAAGAGGACCTCAAAATTCCTCACTGCAAATTTACTACGGATTTGATACAGATGGAATTTAATTCAAAACAAGAATCTATAAATGAGTAACTAGGTAGTTATAAGTAGATTAATTACAGTATTTTGAGGATCACCGACAGACAAATGTAAAATAAATCAATAGACTAAAAGTACTTTATATAAGCTTTACATTCCTACTCCCTTAAACATGATAATAAATCAACAAAATTAAGATGCAGATAGTAGTCCAGTAGCAAGAGGGAGGCTATTTAGACTTTTGCACCGAGTGCCACATGAATGATTACCTCCTAGTTGGCAAGGGGTAATGGATCCTACAGTTACATCGCCATTAAGGCCTAGATGAGATTTTAGTTCAGCTAATGAGAGTGCAGGTTAGTGTGAGGGGGAGGTTACCATTCATAGGCAGCCCTTTCCTTTGAGGGGCCTGGAATAGCTGTCCCCCTGAGAATCTACATAGCAGCTCCCTACAGAGATCTTGGGAGCAGTCCTTTTAGGTTTGCTGAGAGTTAGGAAGTAAAGAGTAGTTTTGCTTGAGTTGTTTTTTCAGGCCCAGGCAGAGGAACCAGGAAAACTCTGCCTGGTGGTCTTGACCAGGGTTGGGAGGGGTTTCCTTATCCAGCCCACTCATTGGCTGGTTAGGATTTTCCCTCTGGGTGTATTTTTTGGGTTTTATGAGTTTAAGTGTAAACCATCTGGGCTCAGGACATAGGGGAACCCTATGTCTGGTGCTGTGTAGATTAGAGAAGACCTGTCCTCCATATCCTCCACAAGAAAAGGAGGTGCAGGTAAACTGCTGAAAGGAGGAACTCTGGTGTTAAATTCAGCTGGTGATATAAGAGTTTGAGTTCAAGATCCAGGAGGAAGTTTTAGCTAACCTTTCTTCCTGTTTGCTTCAAGGGAATTCCTCCCATCAGGAACCCAGAAAGAAGAAATAAAGAGACTGTAAGAACAAAGGGAATCCAGAAGAGCTGCTAACTGTAAGGGAAATAAAAAAATCACTATGGACACTCACCCGGTGTTTTCATTACCCTGAGGAGAGAAATATGTACTCTCTGTGCCATAGACTCTTTTTATCATTTTTACCAGATTGGGAGTTTTTTTTTGAACAAGCCAAATACCCTGCCCACCTGGGAGCAACACTTAACGAAGGCCTGGAGAGTGGATGTTTTCCTGACCCTAGTATGTGGGACCCAAGAAATAAAGCGGAAGCCGATCAATAATGCTGGAAAGTGGAAAAAAAGCAGTGATCGGTATACCAAGGGATTCTTTATTGGAACTTGCCCGACTCTGGCCGAGTTTTGCTCACACAGGAGCTGCCTCAGGGGCTGCTGTACAGATGGGTTCTTTTAATATGACAAACTTCAATGTGAAAACATCACAAAGTATTGATAAGGATTCTTAGTGCTTTTTTTTTTTTTTTGGATCTGACTATGCGCTGCAGATTTGTGTTATATTGTTAATCCTACCTGATATAATTCTGAATACCATATCCAGGGTACAGACTGCACTAAAAGCACTAAGAATCCTTATCAATACTTTGTGATGTTTTCACATTGAAGTTTGTCATATTAAAAGAACCCATGGGGCGGATTTTAAGAGCCCTGCTCGCATAAATCGGCCTGGATTTACGCGAGCAGGGCCTTGCGCGCCGGTGCGCCTATGTTCCATAGGCGCACCGGCGCGCGCAGAGCCCTGGGACTCGCGTAAGTCCCGGGGTTTTTCGAGGGGGGCGTGTCGGGGGTGAGTCGGGGGGCATGTCGGATCGGCGCGGCATTTTGGGGGCGGGCCCGGGGGCGTGGTTTCGGGCCGGGGCGGTCCGGGGGAGTGGCAGCGCCCTCCGGAACCGCCCCCAGGTTGCGTCTCGGCGCGCTAGAATCCTTATCAATACTTTGTGATGTTTTCACATTGAAGTTTGTCATATTAAAAGAACCCATGGGGCGGATTTTAAGAGCCCTGCTCGCATAAATCGGCCTGGATTTACGCGAGCAGGGCCTTGCGCGCCGGTGCGCCTATGTTCCATAGGCGCACCGGCGCGCGCAGAGCCCTGGGACTCGCGTAAGTCCCGGGGTTTTTCGAGGGGGGTGTGTCGGGGGTGAGTCGGGGGGCATGTCGGATCGGCGCGGCGTTTTGGGGGCGGGCCCGGGGGCGTGGTTTCGGGCCGGGGCGGTCCAGGGGAGTGGCAGCGCCCTCCAGAACCGCCCCCAGGTTGCGTCTCGGCGCGCTAGCGGCCCGCTGGCACGCGGGGATTTACTTCTCTTTCCGGGAGGCGTAAATCCCCCGACAAAGGTAGGGGAGGGGTCTAGATAGGGCCGGGGGGGTGGGTTAGATAGAGAAAGGGAGGGGAAGGTGAGGGGAGGGCGAAAGCGAGTTCCCTCCGAGGCCGCTCCGATTTCGGAGCGGCCTCAGAGGGAACGGCGGCAGGCTGCGCGGCTCGGCGCGCGCCGGCTACACGAAATCGGCAGCCTTGCGCGCGCCGATCCAGGATTTTAGCGGATACGCGCGGCTACGCGCGTATCTACTAAAATCCAGCGTACTTTTGTTTGCGCCTGATGCGCCAACAAAAGTACGCGAAGGCGCGCTTTTTGAAAATCTACCCCCATCTGTACAGCAGCCCCTGAGGCAGCTCCTGTGTGAGTGAAACTCGGCCAGAGTCGGGCAAGTTCCAATAAAGAATCTCTTGGTATACCGATCACTAGAGATGTGAATCGTGTGCCAGATCATCTTAACGATCAGATTCGGCTGGGGGGGGGGAAATCTGATCGTTAAGATATGTGAATTGGAATCGTTTCCGATTCCAATTCACATCGCCAATTTTTTTTTTAGGGAGGCCCGCACCGCTAAAAGAACAAAACCACCCGACCCTTTAAATCGACCCCACTCTCCCGACCCCCCCAAAACCTTTTAAAATTACCTGGTGCTCCAGGGGGGCCTCGGGGAGAGATCCAGGGGGGACTCGGGGAGAGGAGAGATCCAGGGGGGGCCTCGGGGAGAGATTTCCCGTTCCTAGGCATCAGCTGTTCTAAAAAAAAATGGCGCCGATGCCCCTTTGCCCTTACCATGTGACAGGGTATCCGTGCCATTGGCCGGCCCCTGTCACATGTTAGGAGCACTGGATGGCCGGTGCCATCTTTAAAGATGGCGCCGGCCATCTTTACTCATTAGCCCCTATTAGATGAGTAAAGATGGCCGGCGCCATCTTTAAAGATGGAGCCGGCCATCCAGTGCTCCTACCATGTGATTGATAGTTCATCTGTTTTGTTAATGTTATAGTTCTACCTACTTGCAAAGCCTGTATAAGAGAATTTTGTGCTCATAGCCATCCTAACCTTAACTTTTCTGGGAGGATATGACTACCATAGAGGTGGATTATGAAAATATTTTCCCAACTAAACTAGGGTTTTAACCGGGTACATCTATCCTGTTTAAATCGTGGGCCCTCTAACTGGCTAAATTTCTCAAGTCATATTCACAGGCAGCACAAATGTAGCCAGGCAAAACAGGGGTTGCCTTGAGACATTTTCCAGGATTTTCAATTGGTTTGCTCTATATTCAAATCTAGCCAGCTAATACCTGGATTTATCATTCTGCTATAAATATAACGGAATGATGAGCTGCAAAATAAAAAGGGGTGGGGGCAATAGTGAGCAGGCAGTGCACCACAGTGGTGCATTTTCACCCGCTGCGATTGTGGCCGTGCTGCTTACTATCGCCCCCATAGCACCAATGAAATAGCTGTAGCTATTTCCAGTGCTAATGTGCGATATATTATCGCCCGCTGCGCTACAGGGTTAGGGTGTTATTGCGTGCAATAACACCATAACACACGCAATAATGGCCCATTGCGATTTGAAAAATGACCTCCTAAATTTGGCAGATAAATCTAGAGCTTCAATAACAGCCCTAAATGTGTCTAGTCACCCTCTCCGCTAACCTGCAAGTATTAAAAGAGCTCCTGGTAGCATTCCCCTTTCCTTCCTAGCTATATAAATGTTTAAAAAGCTTCAGGGCAGCATGATTCACTCTGGCTTCCTTCTTCCCTACCTGGCAGTACATTAAGCAAACAGCAGCTGGGGCAGTGGGAGTCCCTCAGATTTTCTCTCATGTACAATTTTTGTTTTTAAGTATTGGGACTGTAGGAGTCCCCATGGTTCCTGCCCCCCCCCCCCCCCCCAACTAATGGTTAAAAAACGAAGAAGCAACACGGCTGCTCCCATCCTCCCCTCCATCCCTGCTGGCAAAAAAGAAAAAAATTATATGTAGGGGATTCCCTCCCTCCCCTTCTTTGCTGGCCAAAATGGATAAAGGATTGCTTGGGGATCTGCCCTTCTTTCTCCTGTCCTAAATAGCATACAGTCTTTGAGAATGGACCTCATTATTCATACTGTCATCCTTGCTTATATATTTCTTAGATGCTCTTGCATTGCAGAAAACTTGTCCATTTCTATGCTGTGACTTTATTCAGATCCATAAGCATTACAATTTTATTTTCTTTCCCTAGGACAGGCGCCATACCATGTCATTTTTCAGGATGTCCAATAACCGAGTGTATCTCAAGAGAAGAGTCACCATTGGTTTCAAATCAATTTTATTACTGACATTATGGTAATTTTCAAAGGCATTTTTGCAAACAAAACAGTATTTCACCTGAAGAAATGGCCTTTTAAAAAATTTGCCCTCCCCCTATATAGGTAAACTTATGTGCCTACTGCCTGTTTGCGGGTAAGGCTACTCAGGTTGAGTGGGGGCATTCCCAGGGTGGAGCTGGGGATAGGTTTGGACTTATGCTCATACCTCTGAATTTTCAAGAGGATGCATACATATTTCCCAAACCTTTCTGTGCACACAATAGCGGATGTACTTGTGTGTGGATCAATTTGGTGAGTTAAAGTGGACTGATGCACATAAATCCACTTTGAAAAGTGGTATGACTTCCATGCACATTTTGTAAGTTCTCTTTAAAAGCTGGTGTAACTTATGTGTGCATTTCCCATTTCATTTAGGCAGGCTGCTATAAAATTACCCCCTTTATGCACACTTTTGGTCTCAAAGTCCTTCATAAAGTGAATTTCCGGTAGCTTTAGCAAAAATGTCTCCATAGATGTCACTGGATCATTACCTTTCCCTCCCTTTAACCTCCCAAATTCTCAAATTGTTTCACTGACTCCTCTCATTGGAATCCTCAATCTCCGTTTTCGGTTTAGCAAGGCTTTTGACTTTAACCTGTAGCAGACTCACAGCATCTTCCAACAAGGAAACCTTTTCCTCCAGGTCATTCAATCTCTTGAAATAAAGCCATTTGCACTGTAAGGGAAGCCATTTCCATTTTAATTTCTTTTGTTGCATCAGGATTCTCGAGGGATTGCTGCTCCTTCATGATCATGGTAAGGGCAGTTTCAGTTTCCTTGCTAGCAACTATTCTCTGTGGTGATGAATGATTCTGTTTGGACCTTTTCACTCTGCTTCCATTTTAGCTGATTTGCTGTTGGCCATGACAGTTCTTGCTTAGAATAAGTATTTGGAAAAGCAGCAATTTTACTTACAGGGTTCACTGATTTTTTTTACTTGCACTTCAGAGAGCAGTTCTCTCACATGTTCACCCAATAGCAAGCACTATAGCAACCCCTAGAAATAAAAATTTGAAAGTCTAATAAGATTACACATTTCTCAGTCGTTTTTTGAATTTCTGTAATACCTAGAGTTAAAGATAATAAAAAGTTGATTACATTACCTGACTTGGTAAGCATTCAGAAAATAAATATAATCTTTGAAATTATTTATCTTTTATTGATTTTCAGAATTCTTTTCTATCACTTTTTCCTATTAAAAATGTTTTTGTACATTGCACGTCAATCAAATCTTTTGTCAAGTTGGCTGGACATTTGCAGTGGCAAATAATCAATGGCCATGAAGCAAACATTTAATATTACCAGAGAAATCCCATTAGTCACATGAAAATCAGCTCATTGTAGCTAAACAGACTGGAGGAGTAGCCTAGTGGTTAGAGCAGTTTGCTATGAACCAGGAGACCAGTGCTCAAGTCCCACTGTTGCTCCTTGTGACCAAGTCACTTTACCCTCCATTACCTCTGGTACAAACTTAGGCCTGGATTTATCAAAATGCACTAAATATCGCATGAGATAGGAAAAGGGGTGTATTTTATGGTAATATTCTATTTATCACAAAGTGTGCTATCTTAGCACGTCACATAGGTATTACACCAGAGTTACCCAGGTAGAGAGTCCATCAAGCTAGGTTGAGAGAACATTGTACAAATCTCATCTTTGGGTGAGTTTTCTCACTCCGAAGGACATCAAATCTTTACAAGAGTGTACTGTTCTGTTCGTATGTCCAAGTGGCCCCCAACCCCTACATTCCTACCTAAACCTCACCTTGAGTAACTAGGTGGGCCTCAAATAGAGGCATTAATACCTAACTACTAGAAGGGCCTTATAGCTAGATGCTCTCTCTCTCTCTCTCAGCTTAAAATAGTGAAAATGCTATTTGCAAAAACATCGCAAAGTGTGATAAAGCCATATCGCACAGCTTAATGCAAATGAAAAAGGTGTAGATAATTTCTGTGTTAAAACTGTGCAATATGGCTTTGCAAATTACAAAGCCAGCCCACTTGGGCAGAAATCCCGCCCCAAACTCCTCCCCTTTTCCTAATTTGCATTTTACCATGCATTTTGGTGCTTTTTGCATGCGGAAAACGCCATTAACACATGTGAACATGCCATATAGCACTTTGATAAATGACCCCCT
This sequence comes from Rhinatrema bivittatum, assembly GCF_901001135.1. Taxonomy (NCBI): domain Eukaryota; kingdom Metazoa; phylum Chordata; class Amphibia; order Gymnophiona; family Rhinatrematidae; genus Rhinatrema; species Rhinatrema bivittatum. The sequence continues at coordinate 332,915,407 of NC_042619.1, read as the reverse complement.
TAGATTGTAAGCCCTCTGGAGATAGGGAAATACTTAAAGTACCTGAATGTAATCCACTCTGAAGTGCTGAAAAAAGTGTGAAAAGTGAAATATACATCAAAATAAATAAATAAATAAATTGTTATCCAGACTGAATTCAGCCTTTGTGAACTGGTTAAGTAATTACTTTAATATAGAGCCAGATTAATTCTTCCAAGCTCTGCTCTCAAGATGCTAGCATTTTTAGGAAGATACTACTGTCCACCTGGACAAAATGGTCAGACATGATGAAATGCTAAGAGAAATCAGGGAAGCTAACCAATTTGGCAATGCAATAATAATGGGAGATTTCTATTACCCCAATATTGACTGTGTAAATGTAACATCAGGACTTGCTAGAGACATAAAGTTCCTGGATGTAATAAATGACTGCTTCATGGAGCAATTGGTTCAGGAACCAATAAGAGAGGGAGCTATTTTAGATTTAATTCTTAGTGGAACGCAGTATTGGGTGATAGAGGTAACGGTGGTGGGGCACTTGGCAATAGTGATCATAACATGATCAATTATAAACTAATAACTGGAAGAGGGTCAATAAGTAAATCTACAGCTCTAACACTAAACTTTCAAAAGGAAACATTGATAAAATGAGGAAAATAGTTAGAAAAAAACTGAAAGGTGCAGCTGCAAAGGTTAAAAGTGTTGAACAGGCATGGACATTGTTTAAAAATACAATCCTAGAGGCACAGTCCAGATGTATTCCATGCATTAAGAAAGGTGGAAGGAAGGCAAAATGAATACCGTCATGGTTAAAAGGTGAGATGAAAGAAGCTATTTTAGCCAAAAAGACATCCTTCAAAAATTGGAAGAAGGATCCATCTGAAGAAAATAGGTTAAAACATAAGCATTGTCAAGTTAAGTGTAAAATATTGATAATACCTACGAAGAGAGAATTTGAAATAAAGTTGAACATAGAGGCAAAAACTCATAATAAAAACCTTTTTAAGTATATCCAAAGCATGGAACTGTGAGGGAGTCGGTTGGACCATTAGATGACCTAGGGGTTAAAGGGGCTCTTAGGGAAGATAAGGCCATTGCAGAAAGACTAAATGAATTCTTTGCTTCTGTGTTTACTAACGAGGATGTTGGGGAGATACCAGTTCCAGAGATGGTTTTCAGAGGTGATGAGTCAGATGAACTTAACCAAATCACTGTGAGCCTGCAAGATGTAGTAGGCCAGATTGACAAACTAAAGAGTAGCAAATCACCTAGACCAGATGGTATGCATCATAGGGTACTGAAGGAACTAAAAAATGAAATTTCTGATCTATTAGTTAAAATTTGTAACCTATCATAAAAAGTCATCCATTGCATCTGAAGACTGGAGGGTGGCCAATGTAACCCCAATATTCAAAAAAGGCTCCAGGGGCGATCCGGGAAACTATAGACCAGTGAGCCTGACTTCAGTGCTAGGAAAAATAGTGGAAACTATTCTAAAGATCAAAATCGTGGAGCATATAGAAAGGCATGATTTATTTTTTATTTATTTTTTATTTATTTTTTATTTTCTATGTATTCATCTTACAAACTTTATCAAGTATTAAGTTGAAAGGAAAAACATGTATTTTGTAACATTTTCAATATAAGAAGAAGAAAAGATTACACTTCCAAATAGTAACATGTATAGGTAAATATCCCATATCTCCTAGGAAACACATACTCACAATTACAAAGTTACAAATCATGCAGCAAGCCCACAATAAAGATCCAATATTTACCCAACCCAAAGAACTGATGCATTACTGAAGTAAATTGGCTACTAATGGGATACAGCATAATATAGTAAAAGGTCTATAGTTACAGTTTATGGAGTTTCTAAGCTAGCAGTTGGAGAAGAGTTAAACGGGGTTTTCTTTTTAATAGAAAGAAATATTAGCTGAATGGACTGGTAAAATAAATATGAAACCCCCTGATGTTTAATCAAACATTTACACGGATATTTTAAAAGAAATAATAAACCTAAATCAATCACTTTAGGCTTCAACATAAGAAACTGTTGTCTTCCTTTCTGTGTTTGCCTTGACAAATCAGGAAAAATTTGTATCTTATGATTCATAAACAGCTCTGATCGATGTAAAAAGTACCATTTAAAGACCCATTCCCTATCGGCTTCAAGTAGAAAAGTAACCACCAGCATTGATGACGTCGCTACATGTCGCTACACTCTTGTCAGGCTGATCCAGAACTGTAGATCAGGGGTGATGAGTCAGATGAACTGAACAAATCACTGTAAACCTGGAAGATGTAGTAGGCCAGATTGGCAAACTAAAGAGTAGCAAATCACCTGGACCGGATGGTATGCATCCTAGGGTTCTAAAGGAACTAAAAAATGAAATTTCTGATCTATTAGTTAAAATTTGTAACCTATCATTAAAATCATCCATTGTACCTGAAGACTGGAGGGTGGCCAATGTAACCCCACTATTTAAAAAAGGCTCCAGGGGTGATCAGGGTAACTATAGACCAGTAAGCCTGACTTCAGTGCCAGGAAAAATAGTGGAAACTATTCTCAAGGTCAAAGTCGTAGAGCATATAGAAAGACATGATTTAATGGGACACAGTCAACATGGATATACCCAAGGAAAGTCTTGCCTAACAACTCTGCTTCATTTTTTTGAAGGGGTTAATAAACATGTGGATAAAGGTGAACCAGTAGATGTAGTGTATTTGGATTTTCAAAAGGCGTTTGACAAAGTCCCTCATGAGAGGCTTCTACGAAAACTAAAAAGTCATGGGATAGGAGGCGATGTCCTTTCATGGATTACAAACTGGTTAAAAGACAGGAAACAGAGAGTAGGATTAAATGGTCAATTTTCTCAGTAGAAAAGGGTAAACAGTGGAGTGCCTCAGGGATCTGTACTTGGACCGGTGCTTTTCAATATATATATACATAAATGATCTGGAAAGGAATACGACGAGTGAGGTTATCAAATTTGCGGATGATACAAAATTATTCAGAGTAGTTAAATCACAAGCAGACTGTGATACATTACTGGAGGACCTTGCAAGACTGGAAGATTTGGCATCAAAATGGCAGATGAAATTTAATGTGGACAAGTGCAAGGTGTTGCATTTAGGGAAAAATAACCCTTGCTGTAGTTACATGATGTTAGGTTCCATATTAGGAGCTACCACCCAGAAAAAGATCTAGGCATCATAGTGGATAATACATTAAAATCGTCAGCTCAGTGTGCTGCAGCAGTCAAAAAAGCAAATAGAATGCTAAGAATTATTAGGAAGGGAATGGTTAATAGAACGGAAAATGTAATAATGCCTCTATATCGCTCCATGGTGAGACCGCACCTTGAATACTGTGTACAATTCAGGTAGCCGCTAGGGATGTGAATCGTTTTCCATATCGTCTTAACGATAGAAATCGTGTGGCAGGGCAAGAAAATCGTGTTAGGCACGATTTTTTAGTTAAAAAATCGTTAAAAATCGTTTTTTCCGATTAGTGCGCACTAACTCGAGTTAGTGCGCACTAACGGAGAGTTAGTACGCACTAACTGAAAATGATACAATTTGACACTTTTCAGGTCAGTTAAGGTCAGTTTAGGAATGAATATGTATTCCTATTGGCTGCCCTCTTATTTATTCATGTTACCAAGCTTCCCACTGACAGTATATGGGGGATGGGAAATGGAAACAGTTGGTAGCTTGACAAAACAAGTAATGTGATCAGTCAATGTGACTAGAACTTGTGCCCTAACCCTGATACCAAGGGTATTGTGATCTTCCTGCACACAGTGCCCTATTCCTGATACCGGGGGTGTTGGGATCTTCTTGCACACATCCCGGTATCAGGGATAGGGCACTGCATGCAGGAAGATCACAACACCCCTGGTATTAGGGATAGGGCACTGCGTGCAGGAAGATCACAACACTCCTGGTATTAATAGGGATAGGGCACTGCATGCAGGAAGATCACAACACCCCTGGTATCAGGGATAGGGCACTGTGTGCAGGAAGATCACCCCGGAGGAGTGAGGGTCAGGCAGCTCCCCCCTGTCTGTGAAGCCAGCCTCTCACTAGTAATGCAGGGAGGGAGCTGTCTCAGACTTCACCATCCTCCTCCCCCCCCCCCCCTCACCCACACACCTTTCACTAGCTGGGACATGGGGGAAGTCAGGAGTGAGGGTCAGGCAGCTCCCCCCTGTCTGTGAAGCCAGCCTCTCACTAGTAATGCAGGGAGGGAGCTGTCTCAGACTTCACCATCCTCCCCCCCCCCTCACCCACACACCATTCACTAGCTGGGACATGGGGGAAGTCAGGAGTGAGGGTCAGGCAGCTCCCCCCTGTCTGTGAAGCCACCCTCTCACTAGTAATGCAGGGAGGGAGCTGTCTCAGACTTCACCATCCTCCTCCCCCCCCCCCCTCACCCACACACCATTCACTAGCTGGGACATGGGGGAAGTCAGGAGTGAGGGTCAGGCAGCTCCCCCCTGTCTGTGAAGCCAGCCTCTCACTAGTAATGCAGGGAGGGAGCTGTCTCAGACTTCACCATCCTCCCCCCCCCCCCCCCTCACCCACACACCATTCACTAGCTGGGACATGGGGGAAGTCAGGAGTGAGGGTCAGGCAGCTCCCCCCTGTCTGTGAAGCCAGCCTCTCACTAGTAATGCAGGGAGGGAGCTGTCTCAGACTTCACCATCCTCCTCCCCCCCCCCCCCTCACCCACACACCATTCACTAGCTGGGACATGGGGGAAGTCAGGAGTGAGGGTCCGGCAGCTCCCCCCTGTCTGTGAAGCCAGCCTCTCACTAGTAATGCAGGGAGGGGGCTGTCTCAGACTTCACCATCCTCCCCCCCCCCCCCTCACCCACACACCATTCACTAGCTGGGACATGGGGGAAGTCAGGAGTGAGGGTCAGGCAGCTCCCCCCTGTCTGTGAAGCCAGCCTCTCACTAGTAATGCAGGGAGGGAGCTGTCTCAGACTTCACCATCCTCCCCCCCCTCACCCACACACCATTCACTAGTTGGGACATGGGGGAAGTCAGGAGTGAGGGTCAGGCAGCTCCCCCCTGTCTGTGAAGCCAGCCTCTCACTAGTAATGCAGGGAGGGAGCTGTCTCAGACTTCACCATCCTCCCCCCCCCCCCCTCACCCACACACCATTCACTAGCTGGGACATGGGGGAAGTCAGGAGTGAGGGTCCGGCAGCTCCCCCCTGTCTGTGAAGCCAGCCTCTCACTAGTAATGCAGGGAGGGAGCTGTCTCAGACTTCACCATCCTCCCCCCCCCCCCTCACCCACACACCATTCACTAGCTGGGACATGGGGGAAGTCAGGAGTGAGGGTCAGGCAGCTCCCCCCTGTCTGTGAAGCCAGCCTCTCACTAGTAATGCAGGGAGGGAGCTGTCTCAGACTTCACCATCCTCCCCCCCCCCCTCACCCACACACCATTCACTAGCTGGGACATGGGGGAAGTCAGGAGTGAGGGTCAGGCAGCTCCCCCCTGTCTGTGAAGCCAGCCTCTCACTAGTAATGCAGGGAGGGAGCTGTCTCAGACTTCACCATCCTCCCCCCCCCCTCACCCACACACCATTCACTAGCTGGGACATGGGGGAAGTCAGGAGTGAGGGTCCGGCAGCTCCCCCCTGTCTGTGAAGCCAGCCTCTCACTAGTAATGCAGGGAGGGAGCTGTCTCAGACTTCACCATCCTCCCCCCCCCCCCCCCTCACCCACACACCATTCACTAGCTGGGACATGGGGGAAGTCAGGAGTGAGGGTCAGGCAGCTCCCCCCTGTCTGTGAAGCCAGCCTCTCACTAGTAATGCAGGGAGGGAGCTGTCTCAGACTTCACCATCCCCCCCCCCCCCTCACCCACACACCATTCACTAGCTGGGACATGGGGGAAGTCAGGAGTGAGGGTCAGGCAGCTCCCCCCTGTCTGTGAAGCCAGCCTCTCACTAGTAATGCAGGGAGGGAGCTATCTCAGACTGGTATCAGGGTTAGGGCACTGTGTGCAGGAAGATCACAACACCCCTGGTGCCAGGGTTAGGGCACTGTGTGCAGGAAAATCACTTAAAATCTACACTTACCAACAATCAATTACATATATTTGAACTGTGTACAGTTCCAGCCAGGACCATCTTTCTAAAATGCACAGTGATTGGCAAATTCAACATGCACTAGCATTTCAGGTGCCTGCTAACAAAAATAATAAACAAACAAGTTCTAGTCACGTGAGTGCTGATCATTACATTACTTTTTTTGTCAAGCTTCCAACTGTTTCCATTTCACATCCCCTCAACCATTACCTCAGTGTTAGCCTTGGTAACATCAATAGATAAGAGCACAGCCAGCCAATAGGAATACATATTCATTCCTAAGTGACCTTTACTGACCTGGGAAGTGTGAACACTTTGTTTCATTTTCTGTTGGTGTTCGTTAGTTTCCAGTTCCATTTCCCATCCCCCCAACCATCACCTCAGTGGTAACCTTGGTAACATCAATAGATAAGAGGGCAGCCAGCCAATAGGAACACATATTCATTCCTAACTGACCTTCAGTGACCTGGAAAGTGTTTATTTGTATCATTTTCAGTTAGTGCGCACTAAATCGAGTTAGTGCGCACTAACTGGGAGTTAGTGCGCACTAACTCCCGTTAGTGCGCACTAACACGATTTAACGATTTTTAACGATAAATCGTTAGAATTTCTGTTGTATCGTGTTCTATAACGATTTAAGACGATATTAACATTATCGGACGATAATTTTAATCGTTGAAAAACGATTCACATCCCTAGTAGCCGCATCCCAAAAAAGATATAGTTGCGATGGAGAAAGTACAGAGAAGGGCAACCAAAATGATAAAGGGGATAGAACATCTCCCCTATGAGGAAAGGCTGAAGAGGTTAGGGCTGTTCAGCTTGGAGAAGTGACGGCTGAGGCGGGATATGGTAGAGGTCTTTAAGATCATGAGAGGTCTTGAATGAGTAGATGTGACTCGGTTATTTACACTTTGGAATGGACTAGGGGGCATTCCATGAAGTTAGCACATAGCACATTTAAGACTAATCGGAGAAAATTCTTTTTCACTCAACGCACAATAAAGCTCTGGAATTTGTTGCCAGAGGATGTGGTTAGTGCAGTTAGTGTAGCTGGGTTCAAAAAAGGTTTGGATAAGTTCTTGGAGAAGTCCATTAATGGCTATTAATCAATTTTACTTAGGGAATAGCCACTGCTATTAATTGCATCAGTAGCATGGGATCTTCTTACTGTTTGGGTAATTGCCGGGTTCTTGTGGCCTGGTTTTGGCCTCTGTTGGAAACAGGATGCTGGGCTTGATGGACCCTTGGTCTGACCCAGCATGGCAATTTCTTATGTTCTTATGCGGAAATGTCCAATTTAGGAGATTCTCCCGAAGTTAATACTTGAAAGTTATTGGTATCAACTTGACCTTTCTTCACAGGGGGGATATAATATGCCTTTGAAATTATTGGGAGCATAGCTTTTGTAATTTTTAATACCTCAATCATATACTTTCTCCAAGTATCTTTAAGTGCAGTATATGGAGTTTTGGAAAGTTAATACACCTTAAATGTTTTGCACGCAGTTGGTTCTCCATGTATTCAACTTTAGATTGAAGAATTTGATTTTCTTTTATCAGTTCCTGTTGAACATTTATAGTGCTCTCCATTTTAAACTCAAGGGTATGTAATTGTTGTTTGCTTCCAGCTATTCCCTGTTCAGCTACCTCTAAATGATTATCCAACTCTTTCATAGTGTTTGTAATGTTAAGCACTTGAGTTGTAATATTTAAATTCAATACTTGAATCACCTCCCATATCATATCAAGGGAGAAAACTTGAGGTCTTACCAACTCTTGATAGGAAACAGGTAAATGCTCGACCAGGCTCTTCTTTTCCTGCTGCCATTCCTCTCCAGCTGCATCTTCTCCTGTTATCCGACAAGTTTGAAAATGTGCTGAGGTTCCTTCCCCCCACCAGCATGAGCTCCGGCAGAGATTTCCGTAAGGCACAGATCTCTGGTGCCTCCGACTTTCCTCACAATTGGCAGGCTCGTCTCAGCGCGGGATTTGGAGGAGGAGAACTCTCCTCCGGTGATAGAGATGTTAATAGTTCTAGTCCATGCTCAGGCTCATCTTCCCCCGAGCCGCAGCCAGCAAACTCACTACTGGAGTGCCTGCTTCCTAGCGGATGTGGGCATCCATAGGGCCCACCACAGTTTATGTCAAGGGGGGCTCTGAAGCCATGCACCCCCTAGCCCTTCTCTTGCGGGCTGAATGCGGCACGAAAGGCATGGTTTAATGGAACACAGTCAACATGGATTTACCCAAGGGAAGTCTTGCCTAACAAATCTGCTTCACTTTTGAAGGGGTTAATAAACATGTGGATAAAGGTGAACTGGTAGATGTAGTATATTTAGATTTTCAGAAGGCATTTGACAAAGTCCCTCAGGAGAGGCTTCTAAGAAAACTAAAAAGTCATGGTTTAGGAGGCGATGTCCTTTCGTGGATTACAAACTGGTTAAAAGATAAGAAACAGAGAGTAGGATTAAATGGTCAATTTTCTCAGTGGAAAAGGGTAAACAGTGGAGTGCCTCAGGGATCTGTACTTGGACCGGTGCTTTTCAATATATATATAAATGCTCTGGAGAGGTGAGTTTATCAAATTTGCGGATGACACAAAATTATTCAGGGTAGTTAAATCACAATTGTGATACATTACAGGAGGACCTTGCAAGACTGGAAGATTGGCATCAAAATGGCAGATTAAATTTAATGTGGATAAGTGCAAGGTGATGAATATAGGGAAAAATAACCCATGCTATAGTTACAGAATGTTAGGTTCCATATTAGGAGCTACCACCCAATAGAGAGAGCTAGGCATCATAGTGAATAACACATTGAAATCTTCAGTTCAATGTGCTGCGGCAGTCAAAAAAGCAAACAGAATGTTGGGAATTATTAGAAAGGGAATGGTTAATAAAACGGAAAATATCATAATGCCTCTGTATCGCTCCATGGTGAGACCGTACCTTCAATACTGTGTACAATTCCGGTCGCCGCATCTCAAAAAAGATATAGTTGCGATGGAGGTCAGAGAAGGTCAACCAAAATGATAAAGGGGAAGGAACAGCTCCCCTATGAGGAAAGGCTGAAGAGGTTAGGGCTGTTCAACTTGGAAAAGAGACGGCTGAGGGGGGATATGATAGAGGTCTTTAAGATCATGAGAGGTCTTGAACGAGTAGATGTGACTCGGTTATTTACAATTTTGGATAATAGAAGGACTAGGGGGCATTCCATGAAGTTAGCAAGTAGCACATTTAAGACTTATCTGAGAAAATTCTTTTTCACTCAATGGACAATTAAGCTCTAGAATTTGTTGCCAGAAGATGTGGTTAGTGCAGTTAGTGTAGCTGGGTTCAAAAAAGGTTTGGATAAGTTCTTGGAGGAGAAGTCCATTAACTGCTATTAATCAAGTTTACTTAGGGAATAGTTACTGATATTAATTGCATCAGTAGGATGGGATCTTTTTTGGTGTTTGGGTACTTGCCAGGTTCTTGTGGCCTGGTTTGGCCTCTGTTGGAAACAGGATGCTGGGCTTGATGGATCCTTGGTCTGACTCAGCTTGACAATTTCTTATGTTCTTATGTTCTTGGAGAACACTTGGGAACCAGACTTGAAAATTCAAACTCCCTATTTCACTAGAGAGCTCCACCACCTCTTTCCCTATAAATCTAAATCAAAGGGCTTGGGGAGATAGTTTACAAGGAAGGGTACTGTAATGCAAGGCTCTTGCTGCCACTGTTTCCACTCACCCTCGATGCCACCAATGCTTCCGGGGCGCTACTATGCCTCCTTCCAACCGGGCCTCCATAGGCACGCATGGGTGAGTCCATGAGTCTTAAAGGCTCTGTGATGGGAATAGACACCTATGGATGACATCACCAGTCTCTGCCTATTTAAAGACCAGCCTTGAAAACCAGCAGACAGGAGACACCTCAGAAACATGTCTTCTGCCCTGCTTCCTATCTGCAGTATGAGTTGCTGCCCTCCTCCTGCTTGTTCTAGTTCATGCCCTGCTCCTGCTTGTTCTAGTCTGTGCCCTTCTCCCTGCCTTGTCCCTGTCTTCATCTTGTCTCCGGGTCCTGTCCACTAGGGGTGTGCATTCGTTTTGAACTTAAATGGAAAACGCAACTTTTTTTTTTTTTTTTGACTTAAAAAAAAGATGAGGGGTAAACGATCGGATTTCCAACTTATTCAACATAGCTATGTTGAATACGTTGGAAATCGCGATTGTTGATCTAAATACAAATTTAAACCCCTCACCCTCCTTAATCCCCCCCCCCCCAAGACTTACCAAAGCTGGCCAAAAGTTCCGTGAGGGTCCGGGAGCGACGCGTGGGGAATCACGTGACGCCGCGTCACTCTGACGTGGCGCCGACGTCACGTGCTCCTTGCAAAGGAGTTCAGGAATGGTGTCCTGACCCCGCTGGACCACCAGGGAGTTTTGGTAAGTCTTTGGGGGGGGGGGGATTAAGGCGGGTGAGGGGTTTAAATTTTTATTTGCACATATGGACATAGACTCAACTTATGGAATTCTCCATAAGTCCATATTGACCGCAAATGGGACCCCCATTCGACTTATGGAGTTATGAACTTAAACTTTTGGTCTGCACATCCCTACTGTCCACCCCCTTGTTTTGTCCACATTCCCTGACTGATTCCATGTTACCTTGACCTCTGCCCAGATACTGACACTGAGAGCTTCTCAACTTCCTTGACCTCTACCTGACTTCTGACACCACCAGATTGCCATCTGCCCAGGCCTGTTTTATACTTGTTGTACCTGAGCAGTCAGGTACAACAGTGCCTGACTGCTCTTCTGTGGGACTCTATCTTAAATTCTGCTGGCCTCAGAACCCAAGGGCTCAACCTGCAGGGGAAGAGGCTGATAAAGGTGAAGCCTAGCTCTAGTTCCAGCTCAAGTGTGTCTGCCCTCTCTCAGTGTGGCCCAGGTGGTTCGCATACTGGGCTACATCAATCACTCCTCGGCCCAAGGACAATAATACACCCATTTTCACCCAGTTCACTCAATGTATTCTTATTCGTACTGTTACACAGTCACTGCTCTGGTTTTGATTGGCAAATAATTTTTATTTGCTGCCCTGCCTGGATAGCTATTCACTTCAGCCTCTTATTTGTTATTTAATGTAAAACTTCAGCAACAGTTTACTTTTAAATCTAAAATCATTTACAAATGCCTTGTTCCACATACTCAATTATATAATAGAATTGATTTAGCAGAGCAAAATTGAACTCAGACTGAAGTGGAATTGCAATTACTTATTGTTCTTGTATAAACAAAAGGATCCAGGTTTCATTGTGAAGGACGTGCTCACTGCAGACTGGAAAACTGAACAGATATAGTGATATTACAGTTTCGCTTAGTCTTTGGATAATGGCAGTGGCTTGGGAAGGACTTGAGACTTTCTGAAGAAACAAAACTGCATATTAGGTAGAAGAACAATGAACTGCAGAAAAGATTGTAGCAAGAAGTTCATTCTCTCTCTCTTGAACCCTAATAAACAGAAATAAAGAGAAGAAAACAAGTTGTAGGTGATCTTTTTTGAGTAGACTAAATACATTGGTGACATTGACCTAAGAAAGAAAGCAGAGTTCTGGAAAGCTAGTCATGAATGTATTTTCAAATGAAAGGTGCTAGCTATAGCTTGTTTGTTGTCCTTTTTATCTACATAACTAGGTGGATTAATGTGGCAACCACACCACTTTACCTTTCTAAGCAGTAATTATGCTGAAGCCAAAATAAATTTGTCAATGAGCGGGGCTTTTAAATATTTACATTTTATTGAAGGGTAGAGGGCATGTGATTGTGTTCCCTGAATATGGAGACGGGACTGTGAGGAGAGATTTCTACTGCAAATGTCTCAAAAAGCAATGTGATTCACATAAACTGGTCTGACATAGACTGAGCATTTTGCTCAGTTCTATAAATTACAGTGATTATCGGATCGGCACACAGCAAAAGATTCCATTTCAATGAAAAGGATCTAAAAATAAAACAATTTAAAAAATAATTTAAAAAACTTCACAGATGTTTTATTGTGTTGTTGATCTGCTGGAGATTTCTGTAATTTTGTTAAATTAGTCTTTAAATGTACCTCATGCTAATTTTGTAGACAGTGCTAACGGAAGAATGTACATTCAGATGAATACTAAACAAATATAGGCTCTAATTTAGAATTTTATCTTGGTACAAGGCAATTCAATGTACTAGAATCTCTTCTTTCTCTATTAAGAATCATTTTCCAGTCTCTACCCTTCTCTACCCTACTGCTGTGAAAGAAGAAAAACCTGAACACCTAGTAATAATATTATTACCACATATTTCTACAGTTAAATGAAGTCAAATGTATGGAGTTTAATGTATAAAGTCTCCTTCATAAAAATACTACAAACCACTTTGCAACATGTCTCCATAAGTAGTACTGGAAGTCAGAGAACTGCTAATTCATCGAAAAATTAATAAAGCACGTTTTATCTTAGCAACTTGTCAGCGCTGGTGGCATTTATTTACTGTATACCTTTCCGTTAGATCCTATCATATATAGAATAAACTATACATTAACATCACAAGAGATGACTTTCATTCTGCATTATATGACATTTTGTAGATCTCTAGAGTTTTCCTATTGTGATTCATAGTTACAGAGCCCCTCAAAGTATTTTCTCGCAGTTATTGCAATATATTGGATTTACAAGTATGCTACCAAGCCTGTCAATACAACCCCTATACTTGCCAAACATTCTTCTTTGCAGATTTAAAATTTAATTCCACCAGTACTTTCAACATGTATTAAAGGGTAAATATAAATCAGCTATTTACTCTTTCAAAAATACAAAGACTAGGGGGTACTCCATCAAGTTAGTAAGTAGCACATTCTAAACAAATCAGATACAATTATTTTTTACCCAATGCACAATTAAGCTCTAGAGTTTATCACCAGAGGATGTGATTAAAGCGGTTAGCATACCTCAGTTTAGAAAAGGTTTGGACAAGCTCCTGGAGAAGTTAATAAATTGTTATTAATCAGGTAGACTTAAGAAATAGCCACTACTTATCATTGCATGTTAACAGCATGGGATCTATTTACTATTTGGGATCTTGCCAGGTGCTTGTAACATTGATAGGCACTGTTAGAAACAGGAAACTGGGCTTGATGGTCCCTCATTCTGACCCAATATGGTAAATGTTTTATGTTCTTAAGAAAAGAGGAAGAATATTGCCAGGATTTGTTGGTCTGTTTCTGTAAATCATATATGACATTAGGACATTTTATAATCAGAATATCATGACAGCAAAAAAAAAAAAAAAAAAAAAAGTTGCTCCTTTGAAGTCTGCTGTGATTATATTACATACTTTTAAACTTTATTGGTGTGTAATTTATTTTCTTATTGTGTAGGAAGGCTAAGAATTCTATTTAATCTGAATTTTTCTATTATAATGACTGCTGAGTACAATTCATCTTATAATGAAATAAATCCTTCTTATTTTGGATCCCAAATTACAAAGCCATAATCACCCCCATTGAACTCTCTCTGAGTTTATTAATATTAGGTGCCCTGGTTTCCTGCTATTCTGCAAAATTTGGCCCTTGCCACAGAATTGTAGGGATGTGCAGAAGGAAAATACTTGTTTCAATTCGGTTCTCGTTTCGCAGGGACCCAAATTCATTGCATTCGTTTCATAGGGGGGAAACACATTTGTTGATTAGTTTTATTTGTTTTCCGATTTCCCATTAAAGTCAATGGGGGAAGTATTTGCAGCCTATATTTGGCTGCAGAATTGGAGTTTTCTTATCAATTCTGATTAAACTTCTGGGGAGCAATCATCAGAATGAGAACAGAGCTCCAAGGTACTTAGACTGTGGCAAAGTAGCACCAAAGTGGCATGAATAGCCTAAGGCACTTTAAAGAGGCAAAGGTGTACCAGGAGTGGCAAGAGTGCTTTACCAGAGGTGCAAAACAGCAGCGAGAGTGTCAAAAACACACCACAGTTTCAAAAGAGAGCACCGATAACAGATGCATGACCCCTCGAAGGCAGCATGATAGGCAAAGTGGCAAGACAAGTGGCATCGACATCCTACAGCACAATGAAGGGGGAACACAGCAAGCAGAAAGACTAGCACCATCACACTGAGCAACCATGATAGTGGTCAGAATACCACAAGGAGTTGAGTGAGTCATCGGGTATATGGCAGCAAGGCAGAGTGACAGAAAGCTGAAAGGGCAAGACAGGCTGGCAAATCAGAGGTAGTCTGGTCCCTGTGGTTTTGATAGGGGCAATACAGGCTGGCAGAGCTGAGGTAGTCAGGCCCTGTGGTTTTGATAGGGGCAAGATAGGCTGGCCCCGGGGAGAGTTCCCTTTCCTTTGCGCAGGAAAGGGCTCCTTGAATGGGTTCACCCCTAGAGTGGGGTGTTTCCATTGGCGTCTAGTGAACTCTCCCTGGTCTTTTAAAATCTGGTGGAGTTAGCAGATATCCAAACGAGAATTTTCAAGGCTGAGGCGAAGGAGACTGCCATATGAACAGCGGTTCAACATTGGTCAACAGGTACTAATAGATAGGCTGGCTGGCTACCCAGATGAGAGTTCCCTTTCCTTTGAGCAGGAAAGGGCTCACTGGAATGGGTTGGCCCTTAGAGTGGAGCATTAGCCTTCAAAGCATGACGATGTAGAGCAGGGTGCTATGTGAACAGCGGATCAATATGAGTCAACAGGTACTAAGAGAAAGGCCGGCTAGCCTGGGGAGAGTTACCTTTGATTTGAGCAGGAAAGGGCTCCCCAGAATGGGTTGGCCCCTAGAGTGGAGTATGGGCCTTCAAAGCGTGGGGATGTGGAGCAGGGTGCCATGTGAACAGTGGTTCAACATGGGTCAACAGGTACTAAGAGACAGGCCAGCTACACCCGGGGAGAGTTCCCTTTCCTTTGAGCAAGAAAAGGTGCCTGGATGGACAGGCACAGCATTCGAGGATAGAGGTCAAGCCCTTATAGGGACGTAAGGCCTAGAAGGACAGGCACAGCATTAGAGGATAAAGGTCAAGCCTTTGTAGGGACATAAGGCTTGGATGGACAGGCAGGCACAGCATTAGAGAATAGAAGTCAAGCCCTTTTAGGGACGTAAGGCCTGGACAGACAGGCACAGCATTAGAGTTCAAACCCTTGTAGAGATGTAAAGCCTGGACGGACAGGCACATAATTAGAGGATAGAGGTAAAGCCCTTTTAGGGACATAAGGCCTGGACACACAGGCACAGCATTAGAGGTCAAGGCCTTGTAGGGACATAAAGCCTGGATGGACAGGCATAGAATTCGAGGTCAAACACTTGTAGAGACGTAAAGCCTGGATGGACAAGCACAGCATTAGAGGGCAAGTGCATGTAGGGACTTAAGGCCTGAGCGGACAGGCACAGCACTCGAGGATAGATGTCAAGCTCTTGTTGGGACATAAGGCCTGGACGAACAGGCACAGCATTAGAGGATTGAGGTCAAGCCATTGTAGGCACATAAGGCCTGGACGGACGGCACAGCATTCATAGTCAAGCCCTTATAGGGACAAAAGGTCTGGATGGACAGGCACAGCATTAGAGGCCAAGCCCTTGTAGGGACTTAAGGCCTGGACAGTCAGGCACAGCATTAAAGGTCAAGCCCTCGAAGGCACGTAAGGCTTGGATGAACAGGCAGGCACAGCATTAGAGGATAGAGGTCAAGCCCTTTTATGGACATAAGGCCTGGATAGGCAGGCACAGCATTCGAGTTTAAACCCTTGTAGAGACATAAAGCCTGGATGGATAGGCACAGCATTAGAGGTCAAGTCCTTGTAGGGAATTAATGCCTGGATGAACAGGCAAAGCATTAGAGGTCAATCACTTGAAGAGATGTAAAACCTGTACAGACAGGCACAGCATTAGAGGGCAAGCCCTCATAGGGACTTAAGGCCTGGACAGACAGGCACAGCATTCGAGGTTAGTAGTCAAGCCCTTATAGGGAAATAAGGCCTGGACGGACAGGCACTGCAATAGAGGATTGAAGTCAAGCCCTTGTAGGGACATAAGGCCTGGACGGGCAGGTACAGCATTCGAGGTCAAGCACTTGGAGGGATACAAGGCCTGGACGGGCAGACACAGCTATCGAGGATAGAGGACAAGCCCTTGCAGGATCATAAGGCCTGAACAAACAGGCATAGCATTCAAGGAAAGATAGGTATGCCTTTTTGAGGGAGGGGATATGGAGCATGCCATTGCGGTTGGTTCGAGTGGGATGGCTGGATTGTATGTAACGGAAGGGCTCATCAAGCCAGTTTGAGTTATGTGTATAAATGGATTTGTGAATTATGGTCAGGATTTTGAAGAGGCTATGGAAGGGGATGGGGAGCCAGTGAAGGTCTAAGGATGGGGGTAATGTGGTCGGATTTGCGTGCATGGGTGATGATTCTTGCTACAGTGTTCTGCAGCATTTGTAGTGGTCTTATGGTGTAGGGGAGGCCAATAAAGAGGGAGTTTCAGTGGTCAAGTTTGGATGAGAGGGGTGCCTGAATGACAGTGCGGAGGTCATGGGTGTGGAGGAGTGGTTTGAGCTTTTTCATGACGTTGAGCTTGTAGAATCCTTCCTTCAGGACTTTGGTTATGTATTTTTTCATGTTTAGAGATTGGTCAATTTGGACTCCAAGGTCTTGTACGCAGAGTTGAGATGCAATGGGGTTGAAGGCTGGGTCACTAGAGAGTGCTGGCTTCAGGCTTTGATGGTTGGATATGAAAAGTAGCTCACTCTTGGAGGAGTTCAGAGCTAGGTGGAGAGTTGTGAGTAAGTTGTTTATAGAATTTAGACATTTCTCCCAGAATTTAAGGGTTTCAGAAATGGAGTCTTGTATCGGGATAATGATTTGTATGTCATCTGCGTAGATGTAAAATTTGAGTCCCAGGTCGGTTAGGAGGTGGCAGAGTGGCAGGAGGTATATGTTAAATAAGGTGGAGGAGAGGGAAGAGCCTTGTGGATCTCCTTGGGTGAGTGGGTAGTGGGGGGATTCAAAAAGAAATTAAAGACCTGGCTCTTCAAACAGGCATACCCAGAAAAGGACTCCCTCCTCCACTCCCCCTAATTACTCTTGTCATGACACTTACCTCGCTGTAATATTGATCTTTGAAACCTGCATCCATGTAATCTAGGGATGTGAATTGTTTTTTAACGATTTAAATTATCATCTGATATTTTTAATATCGTCATTAATCGTTAAAGAGTGCGAAAAAATAGAAATTCCCCCGATTTATTGTAAAAAAATCGTTAATCGTCTTAGTGTGCACTAACGGGAGTTAGTGCACGCTAACAGGAAGTTAGTGCGCAATACCCATTGTTAGTGCGCACTAACAGAAAATGATACAATTTGACACTTTTCAGGTCAGTTAAGGTCAGTTAGGAATGAATATGTATTCCTATTGGCTGCCCTCTTATTTATTGATGTTACCAAGGTTCCCACTGAGGTGATGGTTTAATATATGGGGGATGGGGAATGGAAACAGTTGGTAGCTTGACAAAGGAGAGGGAAAGGGGGAGGTGAAGGGCCAAGCAGTCCCACTCCCTGGTCTCTGAAGGACAGATCTCTTCAGAAAATCAGAGCTGCTGAATGCAGGGGCTGTCTCCCCCTTCACATCCCTCTCCCCCCCCCCCCCCCCCCACTGCTGGTATATGGGAGAGAGAAGGGGAGGGAAAGGGGAAGGTGAAGGTGAAGGGCCAAGCAGTCCCACTCCCTGGTCTCTGAAGGACAGATCTCTTCAGAAAATCAGAGTTGCTGAATGCAGGGGCTGTCTCCCCCTTCACATCCCTCCCCCCCCCCCCCCCCCCCCATTCACTGTGCTCAAGTTTGCAGTTCCTGTGTTAAACTAAACTTCTTTTTTTTCACTAGAGTAGAATAAAATAAAATTAAGTACTTTGGGGCGGATTTTCAAAGGCCCGTGCACACCGGTGCACCTATTTTGCATAGGTCGCCGGCGCGCGTAAAGCCCCGGGACACGCATAAGTCCCGGGGCTTCCTGTCGGGGGGCGTGTCGGGATGACGCAGTGTTTAGAGGGTGGGGTGCGGCATTTCGGGGGCGGCGACGTGGGCGTGGTTTTGGCCCGGGGGCATTCTTGGGGCGTTGCCGCAGACTCCGGAACAGCCCCCGGGACCGGACCATGGAGTGGGGCAGCCGGCCGAAGCGTGCAAAGTTACGCCTGCTTTCAGCAGGCGTAACTTTGCCGACAAAGGTAAGGGGGAGGTTTAGATAGGGCCGGGGGGGGGTGGGTTAGGTAGGGGAAGGGAGGGGAAGGTGGGGGAAAGGCGAAGGAAAGTTCCCTCTGAGACCGCTCCGAAATCGGAGCGGCCTCGGAGGGAACAGGCAGCGCGCGCTGGGCTCGGCGCGCGCAGGTTGCAGAAATGTACACCCCCTTGCGCGCGCCGACCCCGGATTTTATAAGATACGCGCGGCTACGCGCGTATCTTATAAAATCCAGCGTACTTTTGTTCGCGCCTGCTGCACGAACAAAAGTACGCGCTCGCGCAAGTTTTTAAAATCTGCCCCAATGTGTATTAAACTAAAGAAACTTTACATAAAATGAAATTAAGTACTTCTCTATATGCTACTTTAGTGAAACAAAACATTTAATAAAGAAACTTGCAACCTGAGCTTCAAAACATTAACATACTATAGAAAAACGAAACCCAAAACTTTATTATTAATTTATTATATTTACAGTGGTTAAATTTAAAGAGCAGGCTGAGGCTAGACTGGCTACTGGCTAGTGGCTACTGCTGGCACTGTCACTGCTGCAGCCTGCTGGCACTTTTTTTCTCTTTCTGGATATTGCGTGCTATATCTGGTAGCAAAATGGCCACGGGGGACAGCACCAAGCATGCGCAGCTTAGTGCGCACCTAACACTAACACTAACTCGTGTTAGTGCGCACTATTCAGAAAAATGATTTTTTTACCAAAAAAATCATGCCGATCAGATTTTTTTCTCCCCCCAGCCGAACCCAATCGTTAAAACGATCGGGCACACGAGTCACATCCCTAATGTAATCACATTATTCACACAATCTGTTGCTGCTGTCTATTGACCTTACCATGTAATGATATATTCATGTTATTTATTATGCATTTGTTTTGACCCTACCCTGTAACGATATAATCTTGTAATGATATAATCATTGAAGGCGGACACGAACCAGGACTGGAACTGAAGCAGGCAACTGGAACTGGAACCGGGATCAAGGCTGGAACTGAAGCAGGCAACTGGAACAGGAACCAGGATCAAGGCTGGAACTGAAGCAGGCAACTGGAATAATTACAAGCAGGAACTCCAGAGGCACACTGTAATGATAAGCAAACTTGTTGCAAGGCAGTAAGCTGAGGCAGGCACCAGCCTTAAGTATTTGCCAGGGTCTGACTTCAGAAAGGGAGGCGGGGCATCTGACATCAGAAAGGGAGGCAGGGCGCCCAAGGCAGGAAAGGCCCTTTAACTCCTGGCCTTTCGCGCGCGTGCACACCCAGGGAGGAGGGGCTAATGCAGCGAAGGTAAGGTCCCGGTCGCGGCACTCGCAACCTGGGACGCAACAGTACCCCCCTTCTTACGCCCCCCTCTTCGAAGGCCCAGGTTGCTGGCGATGGAATTGGAGCAGTAGTTCCTTATCTAGAATGTTACGAGCTGGTTCCCATGTGTTGTCCTCCGGACCACAACCCTCCCAGGCAAGTAGATATTCCCATCGTCGTTGGTGGAAGCGGACATCCAGAACCTCCCGAACTTGATAGGTTGGCTCAACGGACACAGAAGGATCCGCCGCATCAGGAACTTGATGATGGTAACTGGAGAGGATGAGAGGATGAGAGGTTTTAACAAGGAGACATGGAATACATTATGTATACGCATCGAGGAGGATAGGCGTAGCCGGTAAGAAACGGCCCCTACACGCTCAACTATACGAAAAGGGCCACAGAATTTCGGAGCCAACTTCCGGGATGGGATTCGGAGTTGCATGTTCTTTGTGCTGAGCCACACTCGATCTCCGGGAAGGAAGATGGGTGCCGGCTGTCGGTGATGATCTGCCCAATTTTTCATGGCCCTGGCTGCTTTGGCAAGTCTCCCTTGGATGGACGTCCACAGAGATTGCAACTGCTGGGTGGATGCTTGTACTGCTGGAATTGCACTAGGAATCAGCAGTGGCAGAGGTGGTCGTAACTGTTTCCCATAAACGATGAAAAAGGGTGAACTGCCTGTGGCTGCATGAGAATGGTTGTTATACGAGAACTCTGCCCACGGTAATAACTGTGCCCAGTTATTCTGTCTTTCGTTGACGAAGGAGCGAAGAAAAGTCTTCAAAGAGCGGTTGGTGCGCTCCGTCAGCCCATTGCTTTGGGGGTGAAAGGCGGTGGACAGATTCAGTTGCACATTGAACTTTTTACATAATGCCTTCCAATACCGGGCGGTGAACTGTGGCCCGCGATCAGAGACAATGTCCTGGGGCAGACCGTGGATCCTGAAGATATGTTGAGTGAACAAGCTGGCTAGTTCGAGAGCCGACGGTAACTTGGATAGGGGAACAAAGTGGGCCATTTTGGAGAACCTGTCTATAGTTACCCAGATGACTGTATTCCCTTCTGAGGCTGGAAGGTCCACCATGAAATCGGTGGCAATGTGGGTCCATGGTTCCACTGGAATGGGCAACGGTTGGAGTAGACCCCAAGGCTTCCCCGTCCGCGGCTTCTGTATCACACAGGTGGGACAGGAGTCTACGAAAGCGCGGACATCTTTCCTCAAGGTTGGCCACCAGTAGAAGCGGTTTACCAAGTCAAGAGTCTTCTCGCGGCCAGCGTGACCCCCCGTAAGAGAATTGTGGGCCCAGAGCAAGACCGCCTTTCGAGACCGTCGGGGAACCACCGTCTTACCAAGAGAACATACAGTGGTCCCAGAAAGATTGATCTTTGCGGGGTCTAGGATGAATTGGGGCTGGTTCTGCTCTTCCTCCAGCTCCGTTGAGCGTGAAAGTGCGTCCGCTCGAACATTCTTGGCAGCCGGCCGGTAGCGTAGTGTGAAATTAAAGCGATTGAAGAATAGAGACCAGCGGGCCTGTCGAGGGTTTAAGCGTTGGGCTTGGGACAGGAACTCCAGGTTTTTGTGGTCCGTATATACTGTAACGGGATGGATGGCTCCCTCCAACCATTGTCTCCACTCCTCAAAGGCGAGCTTGATAGCTAGTAACTCCTTATCCCCAATACTATAATTATTCTCGGCAACTGAGAATTTCCTGGAAAAGTATGAGCATGGCATGAGCTGACCAGAGTCAGTGCATTGACTAAGCACAGCTCCCACTGCGATGTTTGATGCGTCTACCTCTACGACAAATGGACGAAGCGGATCAGGGTGACAGAGACACGTATCCTGTAGAAAAGCCTCTTTGAGGATTTCAAACGCTTGACAGGCTGAATCAGGCCAATCCACCGTGTCAGCTCCTCTCCGAGTTAGGGTGGTGAGAGGAGCCACGATACGAGAATAGTGTGGAATGAAATGTCTATAGAAATTTGTGAAGCCGAGGAAATGCTGCACCGCCTTTAGCCCCCTCGGCCGGGGCCAGTCTCTGATGGCGGCTACCTTTTCAGGATCCATCTTGAATCCGGTGGCGGAAACTATGTATCCCAGAAAGGGATACATAGCTTCTCCAACTTGGCGTATAATCCATTTTTTCTGAGTAGCTGTAATACCTGACGGACATGTAGGCGATGAGAACACAAGTCCCGTGAGTAGATTAATACATCATCCAGGTACACTATGACAGACGTATTCAGTAAATCACGAAGTACCTCGTTCATGAGATGTTGAAATACTGCCGGGGCATTACATAGTCCGAAGGGCATGACGAGGTACTCATAGTGCCCATCCCTGGTGTTAAAGGCAGTCTTCCACGCGTCCCCTGGTCGAATACGGACAAGGTTATATGTGCCCCGCAAGTCCAGCTTTGTGAAGATCCTGGCTCCCTGTAATCTATCCAGGAGTTCAGGAATCAGTGGGAGTGGATAACGATCTCGCTTGGTGATGGCATTGAGACCCCGATAGTCAATGCATGGTCTTAGCGACCCGTCCTTTTTACCTACAAAAAAGAAGCCCGCCCCTGCTGGAGATTTTGAAGGTCGGATAAATCCTTTTGCCAGGTTCTCTGAGATGTATTCGGACATTGCCCGAGTCTCTGGTAGTGATAAGGGGTATACTCTTCCCCGAGGAGGTGTCGTTCCTGGTAAAAGCTCAATGGCACAATCAAACGGCCGATGTTGAGGCAGGATCTCCGCCTTCGTCTTGGAAAATACGTCAGAGAAGTCGGCATATGGTGCAGGTAGAGCGATGGTGGTGTGCAAGAGAGGGAGAACAGACACTCTCGGAACCTTCAGGCTGTTAGCGAAGCAGAAGGGGCTCCATTTCACGATCTGTAATGGGTCCCATTGGATAATCGGAGAGTGCTTCTGTAACCATGGTAGGCCTAACACCACGGGGTGGATGGCCTTTTCCAGAACAAGGAAGGCAATCTCCTCCGAGTGGATCGCCCCGGTGCGTAAAGTCAAGGGTATCGTGGAAGCAGAGATTCTCCCTGGAAGAAGTGTTCCCCGGATGGAGGTAATCCGCAGTGGTACCTCCCGAGGCCGATTGGGGATCTGTAACTGGCGTACCAAATCCTCCAGGATGAAGTTGCCCCCTGCTCCAGAATCCAAAAAAGCGAGTGTCTCCAATGATCCCCCTGGATATTCGAGTGTGATGGGTACAGTATATTGAGGAGCGGTAACAGCACAACCTAGGAGGAGCTCCTCACGACCTCCTAGATTCTGGCGTTTTCCGAATGCTCTTTACAACGAGCGAGGAAATGGCCTTTTTGACCACAATAGAGGCACAAGCCTAGAGTACGGCGGTGCTGTCTCTCCTCTGCGGTAAGTGGAGTACGCCCCAACTGCATGGGTTTTTCAGAAGCAGAATCAGGACGTGTTGCTCCTGGAGAGGGGACTGAAGATAGTGGTCTGGAGAATATGGGAGCTAGAGACGGGGTACATCGAGTGGGTCTTAGTTCTCTTGCCCTTTGTTGGAGGCGACGATCAATACGACCAGCCAAATCTATGAGGCTATTGAGATCCTCTGGAAGATCGCGGGCGGCCAACTCATCCTTGATACATCCGGACAGGCCCTCCATAAACACAGCCCGGAGGCTGTCATCACACCACCCAACTTCAAGAGCAAGCATGCGGAAATCCAGGGCATAATCTGCTAAAGGGCGGGAACCCTGGCATAACTGCAGTAGTTCCGAGGTGGCGGTGGTTAAGCGAGCCGGGTCATCAAAGGCTAACTTGAAATTAGAGATGAACTGCGAGAAATTACTGAGCAAGGGATCATTCCGCTCCCAGAGTGGAGACGCCCAAATTAGAGCCTTCCCATCAAGCAATGACAGAATATACGCCACCTTTATGGCATCAGTAGGAAACTGTTGAGGAAGCAGCGTGAATCGTATAAAACATTGGTTCAGAAAACCTTGGCAAGTCTTAGCCTCTCCAGCGTAACGTGATGGTGCCGGTAGCTGAGTAATTGAACCAATGTTTACCGCTGAAGCTGGTGGCAGAGCAGGCATTGGATCTGGCATGGCATCCAGATGATTAGCAAGTCGTTCTACCATCGCTGCAAGAACATCCATGTGTAACATACCTTCTAGGAACTAGGGCAGAGAAATGTTGAATCATCATTGTGACATGAAAAGACTGACAATAGAGTGCTGTCTCTTTAAGAGCTGGGGGGGGAAAGGAGATTCAAAATTGGATTGTCTGAGCATGTGCAAACAGATCACTGCTCAGCTTGAACAGAGTTCCTGCCCTGCTCTGAATTAATAAATATTATCTGTACTGATTAAGGTGAGCAGCCCTCTATAATTGTATTCATGTGTAATGTATTTATGTTAGTTAACATTGTTTTGAGATGTATTGAAGTTGTTTTTACTTTACCTAAAGAGATTTATAAAAATTGGATTGTCTGAGCATGTGCAAACAGATCACTGCTCAGCTTGAACAGAGTTCCTGCCCTGCTCTGAATTAATAAATATTATCTGTACTGATTAAGGTTCTCTTTTCTGGAACCCTGCTGTGGACGACTTGGGAGTAGTTGAACTGTGCCCTGTCAGGATTTGAAGCTCTTCTTTCGGATAGAGGCTGCTGTATTGTGGATTTGGCAGTTGCAGCAGCAGTACTGACGCCCTCTTCAGTTCTATATTCAAATGGACACACAGTAGGATACAATCTGGGACTTTGCTTGTTCAGAGACTGCTTAAGGTCGGGTGCTATATCACATGCTGATTCTGGTTGAAATACTTAACATGAGTTTATGACAAAGTTGAGTTTTCTCTTGTACTATATACATGTGTTTATATGACAAATGCAGATGCTTAGGAAGTGAACAGATTTATTTCAGTCATTCATTCCAGTAAAGATAAAACTGTTACTCACTAAAGAGCGTGTGGATTCATTTCTGATACTGGGTTGGGAATCAAAGTGCAGGTTTCAGACACAAGAAGTCATAAAGAAAATTGAACTTCAAGGGTTACACATGCAATGCTGCTGTTGCTGCACACGCTGGGCAATTCCAGGGATTGCCTGAAGACCTGACAAATCCGCCGAGTCCATGGCCTTGCAAACTGTTATAGCGGTTTAGTGGACTCTTAGGCCGGCCTGATGGAGAAGATGGAACTGGTCTCCGGACTAGCGGAACAGGCCGGGAGGCAGATACTGGACGGATTGAAGAAAAGGATATTCGCCCTGGAAGCCCGCGCTCCCCCAGGAGGAGTCCGTAGGAGCCGGGCTGCTGGGACATAGGCGAAAGGAGAATCTGATGAGAAGATCCGAGGTCAAGGCAGGCAAGTCTGGAACAGGACCAAGGCTGGCACTGAAGGCGGACACGAACCAGGACTGGAACTGAAGCAGGCAACTGGAACTGGAACCGGGATCAAGGCTGGAACTGAAGCAGGCAACTGGAACAGGAACCAGGATCAAGGCTGGAACTGAAGCAGGCAACTGGAATAATTACAAGCAGGAACTCCAGAGGCACACTGTAATGATAAGCAAACTTGTTGCAAGGCAGTAAGCTGAGGCAGGCACCAGCCTTAAGTATTTGCCAGGGTCTGACTTCAGAAAGGGAGGCGGGGCATCTGACATCAGAAAGGGAGGCAGGGCGCCCAAGGCAGGAAAGGCCCTTTAACTCCTGGCCTTTCGCGCGCGTGCACACCCAGGGAGGAGGGGCTAATGCAGCGAAGGTAAGGTCCCGTTCGCGGCACTCACAACCGGGGCCGCAACAAATGGTGTCAAATTCTGCTGAAAGATCGATCATCAGCAGTAAGTATTCTTTTCCGGTTTCAAAACCTCTTAGTACATAATCTTGTAGAGAAAGAAGAAGAGTTTCAGTACTTAAATTTTTTCGAAAGCCGAATTGTGTTGGATACAGAATTTCATTGTCTTCAAGATGTTGATTTAGTTGTTTTAGTACTACTTTTTCTATGATTTTTGCAAGTAGCAGGAGATTTGAGATTGGTCTGTAATTACTCAGGATTTTATTGTCCAATGTCCATGCCTTTTTTTTTCAAAATGGGTTTAATTATGGCACGCTTTAGATCTGTGGGTAGGACTCCATCATTAAGTGATAAGTTTGTAATTGTCATAATAGTTGGTGCAATAGTTTGCTCCATCTGTTTTAAAGATGAGATTGGAATCATATCAAGAGGGTGTAAAGCCGGATTTAAATTCCGAATTAATTTAGAGATATCGTCTATTGAAGTTTCATTAAACACATCCCATGAGAGTTGATCATATTTATTCATCTTTACTTCTTGTATGGGACTATTGTCTAAGCTATTTATTTATTTATTTATTTAACAGTTTTATATACCGACCTTCATAGTAAATAACCATATCGGATCGGTTTACAATTAACAAGAATAAAAAACTGGGGTAACTATTCAAGTAAACGAAAGATAAACAGTAAGTAGGAATGAGTCAAAGTTACAATCAACAGGGAAGAGAACTTGGAAGCTTGCAACAAGCTGGAAAGAAGATAAGGCAGGAAATAAATATGAAGTGATGCCATAGGGTGTACGGGTTAAAGCTTAAAGGTGCTTTAACCTGGGAGAGTCAGAGTCCATTCATGAGTATAATCATCATAACGGGTAAGCGTGAAGGACAACTAGTGATTGTCTGGTGGGTCGGCGAAGGCTTGGTGAAAGAGCCAGGTTTTAAGTCTTTTTC
Source organism: Rhinatrema bivittatum (assembly GCF_901001135.1). NCBI lineage: Eukaryota > Metazoa > Chordata > Amphibia > Gymnophiona > Rhinatrematidae > Rhinatrema > Rhinatrema bivittatum. The sequence goes on along the minus strand of NC_042619.1, from coordinate 332,889,040 downwards.
TAAAAGTTAACAGGCAAGGCTCCACTCTGAGACTTGAAGGGATGCTATTCCAGATAGATGGGCCAGCTATCGAAAAAGCTCTGTCTTTGGTCATCGAGAGGCGTGAAGCTTTAGTAGGGGGAAATTTCAGGGTGCCTTTGAGAGTATCTCTAGTTGGTCTGTTAGAGGAGTGGAGTTTGAATGGGATTTCCAGGTCGAGTTGAAGATGATGATGGATAGTTTTATGAATTACGGTGATTGATTTGTATAGAATTCTGAAATTAACTGGTAACCAGTGTAGGTTCCTGAGGATGGGAGAGATGTGTTCGCTGCAGCTGGTACTGGTCAGCAATCTCGCAGCCGCATTTTGTAACATCTGCAGTGGTTTGGTAGTGGATTTGGGAAGGCCTAGGAAAAGGGCACTGCAGTAGTCTATTTTGGTGAACAGTAGCGCTTGGAGGATTGTCCTGAAGTCGTGGAAGAATAAGAGTGGTTTTAGAATCTGTAATCTGAAGAAACAGTCTTTGGAGGTTGTGTTGACCATTTTCTTAAGGTTTAGACGATTGTCTAGTATTACCCCAAGGTCTCTAACCTGCTTGCAAGTAATGTGAGAGATGTGTGGAGATGGTGGGGAGATATTGATTTCGTTTGAGGATATGTGGAGCAGCTCTGTCTTGGAGGCATTAAGAACCAGGTTTAAACTGTTGAGTAGATTAGTGATGGATAGAAGGCAGTTGTTCCAATGGGTGAGCGCTTTTGAGATTGATTCTGTTATCGGTATTAGAATCTGCACATCGTCTGCGTACAAATAGTGAATTAGGTTGAGGTCTGTTAACAATTGGCAGAGGGGGAGGAGGTAAATATTAAAGAGGGTAGGAGATAAGGAGGAACCCTGAGGTACGCCAAGAGTTGATTTAGTTAGGGGTGATTCTTTATTGTTGATTTTGACTTTGAAAGTCCTATTGCTGAGGAAGGACTTGAACCAGTTGTGGGCAGATCCGGAGATGCCAATGTCTGTTAGGCGATCCAGCAAGATGGTATGGTTGACGGTGTCAAATGCCGCTGAGATGTCTAACAGGACCAACAGAAAGGAGTGTCCTTTGTCCAACCCCATGATAATATGGTCAGTAAGTGAAATGAGAAGGGTTTCCGTGTTGCGTGATTTACGGAACCCATATTGCGATGGGAATAGGATCTTGTGGTCTTCAAGATATTCAGAAAGCTGGGTGTTTACCAGTTTCTCCGTTAGTTTGGCAACAAATGGGAGGTTAGAGATGGGTCTGAAATTAGCTGGTACATTAGGATCTAAGTTGTGTTTCTTGAGGAGGGGCTTGAGTGAGGCGGTTTTTAGACTGTCTGGGTAGCTTCCTTGCGTTAGAAGGCTGTTTATGATGCCGGTCAGAGGTCCTGAGATCACATTTGGGATGAGAAGCAGGAGTCTCGATGGGATGTTATCAGCCGGATGGCTTGATGGTTTCTGCCTTTTTAAAAGGGATTCAATCTCTTTAGTGGAGATTGACTCGAAACTGTCAAATTTGGGTCTAGTAAGAGACTGGAGATTCTCACCTGGCTTGGGAGGTGTAGTATTTGAAGGCAGGAGGGCGAGTGTATTTAAGATCTTCTGTTGGAAGAATGTAGCGAGCTCATTAGCCTTGGAAAGAGCTTGTTCGTCTGGAATAGGTGGGGGGGTAGATTTGGTGATTTGTGTCACGTAGGCGAATAGGGCCTGGGCATCATATTGGAAATGGTGTATTTTGTTTGCATAGTATTCCTTTTTTTTTCTGTAGAATGGCGGTCCCGTAGTGATGTAAGAATCCCTTGTATGTAGAAAGGGTAGAAGTGTTAGGGGTTTTTCGCCATCTGTTTTCCTTATGGCGTAAGGTCTGTTTCATTTGTTTAAGTTCTAGCTATTATCTGGTAAATTTTATTTTTAAAGAAAAGAGCTCTTGACTTAAATTTATGTTGGAGTCGATTTCAGGTTGTGTTGGGTCCGCAGTGAGTTTTTTTACAATTTCAAATAAAGTTTTGGGATTGCCTGCAAATCTTTCTATTTTTTTACTATAATAGTCCTTCTTTGTGTTATTTATTAACTTTTTGTAGTGTGCTAACATTATCCAGTAATTTGAAAGAGTTACCATATTTTTATTCTTTCTCCATGCTCTCTCTTTGGTCCTTAGTTTTTGTTTCATTTCTTTAATCTCAGTAGTATACCATGGATTTGATTGTTTTTTTATTTTAATTTGTTTTGTTCTTACTGGATTGGACTCATTTGCTGTATTGTTGAGAACCAGGATTGTGTTGCTTGATCTATGTTTGACATGTCAATAGAGGGTAATTGTTGTTCTAGCAGTGTTTGAGTTGTGTCTATAATTAAATGGTGGTCTATAATCAAAAGAAAAGTTTGTAAGTAAATTTTGAACTCTTTTTTTATTAAATACTACATTTGCTTTAATTAAGAAGCCCTCGTAGGAACGTAAAGCCTCGACGGACAGTCAGGCACAACATTAGAGGATAGAGGTCAAGCCCTTTTAGGGACATAAACCCTGGATGGACAGGCACAGCATTCGAGGATAGAGGTCAAGCCCTTGTATGGACATAAAGCCATGACGGACAGGCACAGCATTCGAGGTCAAGCCCTTGTAGGGACATAAGGCCTGGATGGACAAGGACAGCATTCAAGGATAGAGGTCAAGCCCTCGTAGGGATGTAAAGCCTGGATGGACAGACATGCACAGCATTGGAGGATGGAGGTCAAGCTCTTGTAATTCAACAAAGGATGCTTTTAGAGCATTAAAGACTTCCATTTGTGAAGCAAGAAATTAGCTGGTGATTATTTGTGAATACCCAGAAGCTATTAACATCTGAAGTCAGCTTTTTATGTTCTTCATTCCAAATGTGGACGGACAAGCACAGCATTCGAAGATAGAGGTCAAGCCCTTGTAGGGACATAAAGCCTGGACAAACAGGCAGGCACAGCATTAGAGGATAGAGGTCAAGCCCTCATATGGACATAAAGCCTCGACGGACAGGCAGGCACAGCATTAGAGGATAGAGGTCAAGCAATTGTAGGGACATAAGACCTGGACGGACAGGCACAGCATTCAAGGATAGAGGTCAAGCCCTTGTAGGGACATAAGGCCTGGACAGACAGGCACAGCATTCGAGGATAGAGGTCAAGCCCTTGTAGGGATGTAAAGCCTGTATGGATAGGCAAGCACAGCATTAGAGGATAGAGGTCCGGCCCTTTTAGGGACATAAAGCCTGGAAGGATAGGCACAGCATTCGAGGATAGAGGTCAAGCCCTCATAGGGATGTAAAGCCTGGACAGACAGGCAGGCACAGCATTAAAGGATAGTGGTCCAGCACTTTTAGGAACATAAGGCCTGGACGGACAGGCACATCATTCGAGGATAGAGGTCAAGCCCTCATAGGGATGTAATGCCTGGATTGACCGGCAGGCACAGCATTAGAGGATAGAGGTCAAGTCCATGTAATTCAACAAAGGATGCTTTTAGAACATTAGAAACTGCCATTTGTGAAGCAAGAAATGAGCTGGAGATTATTTGTGAATACCCAGAAGCTATTAACATCTGAAGTCAGCTTTTTATGTTCTTACATTCCAAATGTGGACGCACAGGCTCAGCATTCGAAGATAGAGGTCAAGCCCTTGTAGGGACATAAGGCCTGGACGGAGAGGCACAGAATTTGAGGTCAAGCCCTTTTTGGGACATAAGGCCTGGACGGACAGGCACAGCATTAGAGGTCAAGCCCTTTTAGGGACATAAGGCCTGGACAGACAGGCACAGCATTTGAGGATAGATATCAAGCCCTCATATGGACATAAAGCCTGTACGGACAGGCAGACACAGCATTAGAGGATATAGGTCAAGCCCTTGTAATAATTAATCAGAGGATGCTTTTAGAGCAATAGACTGCCATTTGTGAAGCAAGAAATGAGCTGGAGATTATTTGTGAATACACAGAAGCTATTAATATCTGAAGTCAGCTTTTTATGTTCTTACATTCCAAATGTGGATGGACAGGCACAGCATTCAAAGATAGAGGTCAAGCCCTTGTAGGGACATAAGGCCTGGACGGAGAGGCACAGAATTTGAGGTCAAGCCCTTTTTGGGACATAAGGCCTGGACGGACAGGCACAGCATTAGAGGTCAAGCCCTTTTAGGGACATAAGGCCTGGACAGACAGGCACAGCATTTGAGGATAGATGTCAAGCCCTCGTATGGACATAAAGCCTGTACGGACAGGCAGACACAGCATTAGAGGATATAGGTCAAGCCCTTGTAATAATTAATCAGAGGATGCTTTTAGAGCAATAGACTGCCATTTGTGAAGCAAGAAATGAGCTGGAGATTATTTGTGAATACACAGAAGCTATTAATATCTGAAGTCAGCTTTTTATGTTCTTACATTCCAAATGTGGATGGACAGGCACAGCATTCAAAGATAGAGGTCAAGCCCTTGTAGGGACATAAGGCCTGGATGTACAGGCACAGCATTCGAGGTCAAGTCCTTGTAGGGACATAAGGCCTGGACGGACAGACACAGCATTAAAGGTCAAGCCCTTGTAATTCAAGAAAGGATGCTTTTGGAGCAATACAGACTGCCATATGTGAAGCAAGAAATGAGCTGGAGATTATTTGTGAATACCCAGAAGCAATTGACATCTGAAGTCAGCTTTTTATGTTCTTTCATTCCAAATGTTGCAAAACAGGAAAATAATATTCTGAAAAGAAGTGATGCACAAATACATGAAACTGAAATTAGAAATACTAGAACTAAACTCAGACAGGCACAGCGTTTGAAGTCAGAACCTTGTAGGGATCTATGGCCTGGACAGTGGACGGACAGGCACAGCGTTTGAGTTCAGATCCTTGTTGGGACATACGGCCTGGACAGTGCACAAATAGGTACAGCGTTTCAAGTCAGGCACTTGTAGGAATGTATGGCTTGGACAGTGGATGTACAGGCACAGCATTTCAGGTTAGGTTCATGTGCTGATAATATCTGGAGCATAGGAGGCAGTTGGAGCTTCTGCAAGGCTTTCAATTGCTTTTATTCATCTTGCCATTCACAGGGAAAATTTGGCAACCCAAGCAAATGCAGTTTTATTTTTAAAAAAACACCAGCATTTACATCAACTCTGATGCCAGCCTTGAGCGGTAAGGGCTCATGATATCCCCTGTCATTTGAAAATACACGTTCACTAGGCACACTAGTTGGTGGACATGACAGATATTGCTGAGCTACTTTGGTTATGTGTGGCCAGACAGTGGACTTGTGTGCCCAATATGCCAGCAGATCTGTCTGCATGTCCTCTGTGGGCTCTGAGAGATACCATGTCACTGACAGTTGTGCCGGTGTCTCCTTTGGTTTGGTGGGCTGAGAGTCACTCATGCCAGCTGCTTTCTCTCTAGCCCCTAGCAGAACAGATGATTCTTTATGGACAACATGTCTTTCACGTCCTGAAGTGGAGGAGGAGGAAGAAGTAGCTTTCGCTGATAGAGTGCTGCTCCTGCTTAGGCAAGCACAACTCTCTGAAGTGCCTGCCATTGTTTCCTCCTCTGCTTCATGCCTAATCTGTCTCTGCCTAAGGTGCTCCTGTTCATGCCTTTTACTAACAGCAGGTCCTTCACAAATGAGAGACAATTGGACTGTAGGGCGAGTTTCCCTTTCACACGGGGATCACAGACTGTGGCGAGCATGTGAGTGTGGTCTTCTGTTAAAGACCTTAATCTCTCTTGCACCTGCTTCTGCAAAATGTCCAGACAATGCAGCACCTCAGCTGTCATTCACTCTTCCTGTTTAAAGCCCTCCACATTTTCCTCCAGAAAATTAATTATAGGAATGATGTCAGCCAAGGAGGCACTTCTGGAACTCAGCTCCTCTGTGAAATCCTTGAAGGGCTGCAGGATTTTTACCAGCTGATTCAAGACTAACCAATCTAGGGGATTATGCACACCTAAGTCCATTGAACCAGAAAGTTCATGAAGGGATATCTGCAGCTCCACTAACCTCTGCAGCATCATAAAGGTGTAATTCCACTGGGTGGCAATGTCTTGAATGACACGCTTGTGAGGCATGTCCAAATCAGTCTGCTTTTGTCGGAGAACCTGCCGCGCCTTCACACTTCTGTAGAAGTGCGCTGCTATGTTCCTGCACTTGTTAATTAATGTATGCAGGTATTCATTCTCTTGGTGAGTGGACTCCAACCCCAGAGCTGACTTCACTACCAGGTGCAGAGTGTGTGCCTTAACCATGTTGGCACCACTGTCTGTGACAAAGAACTCTGCCTGAGGATTCCTGTCTCGCTGGTGTAGCTGCCAGCCTGCCAGGATCTGTCTGATGCATGCTAGAATATTGGCTGAGGTATGGACCTCATCCGTCAGGTAGGTGTGCAGTAAAACCCTGATACTTGTTCACTAATAGAGCTGCTGCCTGCCACTGCTTCAGCCATGTCCCACCGGTGTGCTGTCAGGGAGAGGTAAGAGTTTGCAGCATTCATGTTGGTCTAGATATCACAGGTGAAATGCACACTCCACTCTGCCTTAGCTAGCAGTGCTTGGATGCGACTGTGACACTGATTGTACAGGTTGGGGATGACCTTTCTGCTAAATGTGGTTCTGGAGGGGACTTTGTAATTTGGAACTAAGACCTTCAGCAAATCCTTGAAAACCACATTCTCCACTATCTGCAAGTGCTGGTCATCAAGGGCAATCATTTCCCCAATGCTCCTGGTTACAACTTTTGAGGCTGCCTGCCTCCTACCCAGGGATAGCATTAATGCACACCACCCCATTTCCTCCATAGTGGATTGTCGCTTCTGCCACATGGCATGGGGCTGCTGGCCTGCCACCTGACTGCTAGAAGGGGCAGAGGGCGTGGGGTGACTCTCCTCCTTTTCAACCACTTTACGCTGCCTGGAAAAAGGGGTCCCCTGACTGGTACTGCCAACATCCCTAGATAGCAGTACTGTTGTTGGGTGTTGCCTCTTCATATGATGTGTCATTCTATTAGAGAGCTCTCTAATAGAATATATCAATAAAATCTTTCCATGGTATAAGGTTGTCCCTTTGTTGTTTTTTGCCATGGCTACGTGGGACCGCCTTCCGATTTGTTTTATTATGCCAAAATTAGATACATGTCCCATTTGCTTGCCTCTGCCCTGGCACAGTAATTAACTGAGCAAAACGCGGGTCCTCCGTCACTTTAAAGTGGCTCCAGATCACAAATTTCTTTCATGAGCCCTTCTCTATAGCCTTAGGGGTGGATGCTAGCACTAGAGATGAAGTAGTGGATACACCCTGAGAAGTAGTAGATACACCCTGAGACGCAATGCCAGGGGCATCAGTCACACTCTGTGCCTTCGCTGACTGCTCTTCCTCCTCCTCATCATCAATTTCATCTCTCCCCTGCTACACTGAAGTGGAGGCTAAGACAGGACTAACTAATCCTCCTCCTAACCCTTCTTCAGCTATTACTTCTTCCATTTCTGATGATGAGAATCCCACACGAGATGATTCTTCATCAGAATCAGAAGCAAACAGTGCCTGCACTACATTGTCAACACTAGTCAAGTCTGCTGTCGCACTGCTGCTTTTGGGTGTCACCATTTTGTTTGGCATGACTCAGCCTCCCCTTCCCTCACCTCCAAAACTACAGGGTCAGAAACAGGTGGTGGCGATGCATCATCTTTAAATTTCATTTTTTTCTTGATGGAACTGCCTGCCCCAGAGATGGAACTGCCTGCCCCAGAGATTTTAGATTGGAACAGTTTCCTTTTTAACTTTAATGGGGACTGCACTGCCTTCTGAAGTGCCTCCTATGCCAGTCCCAATCACTTGACCATGTCTAGCTTTCCCTGACATTATGGATTTAATGTCACTGCCTACTAGGGATTTCAATTAAAAGAATTATTTCTAAAAGAGGACCACTGGCGATTTGGCTTCAGAGAGCACCACTGGGCCAATATGTGTGAGTCTGCAAAATTGCCCCCAGGCCCATGAGGCTGTGCCTGGATGCACACTAAGTGGGACCACTATATGTGCATGCACCAAGCTTGTAACTACAAAAGAGGCCCACTGGGGATATGGCTTTAGAGAACCTCTGTCCCAATGTGAGTGATTCTGCAAAACATCCCCCAGGCCCACGAGGCTGTGCCTGGATGTACACTAAAAGTGGGACCACTATATGTGCATGCACCAAGCTTGTAACTACAAAAGAGGCCCACTGGGGATTTGGCTTCAGAGAGCACCGCTGTCCCAATATATGTGAGTCTGCAAAACTGCCCATTGCCCACTGATGCCCAGTGAGTACCTTGTCTTCTTGGCTTAAAAGAGCACAGAAACAGCCTGAGTTCAATAAAAAAAACTGCAGTTAAATAAAAAGGATGGTTTCCTTGGTACAGCAGCAAAAATGAAAAAATTTCTTTTTCAATGGAAAATTCTATCAAAGTAGCTAGCAATTGAATATATCTCCCACCCACAAACCCCAAATCCTGCTTGCAACCTACCCCAAGGGAGTGGGGTAGGTTGCAAGCAGAAAAATGCCACTGCTAGCAGCTTCTCTCAGTGGCACAGACAGAGAGACCCTCTCAGATCAATAAAAGGAAGGTCAAGGCCTTCCTTCTCCCCACACCCCCATAATGCTCCTTCTGCATCCCTTATCTTTTCTCTCTCTCTCCTCTCCTCATCCCCATTCCAAATTTTCTTTCCCCTATTTCTCATCTTTTCATATCCTCAATATACCTTATATATCTTTTACCCCGTTCCCCCAGATCTCCTTCCTGTGCTGATCCCTTCTGTCCTTACCCACACCGATATCTGAGATTCCTTTTCCCTACCGAAAACAAAACCAAAATAAATTGTACAGGCACACAAGTTTGGGAAATGACTTCATTTTATTTAGGGCTTTATGTTCGGCTGGAAAACATTTTCTGATTATTCCTCCATTGTGAACTGTAAAGCCACAGTGTACTCAGGAACGAATGTAGCTCCCACACTGTGGAATGCTCTTCCTCCAAAACTGTGTGAAGATCAGGACTTGAAGGTCTTCAAAATTTTAGCTGACTTGTTTAATTTTTAATACTATTTTATGTTTGCAAGTGTTGTATGTATATGTTTGTTTTAATTCTAGATGTTTAAATTTGTGATCCGCCTTGAACATTATTTGGAGAAGTGGAATATGTGTGGACAAATAAATAAATCATGTATAATATAAATAAGTCATGTCAATAAATATGAAATAATTACCCAGCTAATACAACTCCTACTATACTTCATTTTAAGAATTACCAGATTCCTGTTTCCACAACTGTGCAAAACCTCGGTATTATGATTGACCCTCCTCTCTCCATGCATGTGCACATAGGTACACTGTCAATGTTTATTCTTTAAGCTCTGTCTATTAGAACCAGATGAGTTTTGCACTAGTCTCGATTACAGTAATTCTCTTCTCATTGGTCTCCCTGCTTACACCACTCATCCCTTTTAAATTCTTCAAAATGTTGCTGCCTGTTTACTTTCTGGAACATCTATCAAAGAACATATCACCCCAGTCCTCAAATCATTATCATGAATGTCGGTATAGAAAAGAGTTAAATAAAATAAATAAATAACTCTGGCTTCCAATCTCAATCTGAATTCAAAACTAGCTCTTGAACAACATTACATCAGCCTGGATTGCTACAACCTTACAATAAATTTGCCATCTCAACCTCTGAGGTCCTCAAGCTAAGGTTTGCTTGATATTCCTTCTTTCAAGTTGGCTCACCTTGATGATACACACGAATGAGCTTTCTCCACAGACCAACCCTCTGGAATGCTCTTCCCGTGCATGTAATGAATGTGAAAGATCAACACTATTTAATAGGGGTGTGCATTCGTTTTGAACTTAAATGGAAAACGCAACTTATTATTTTTTTTTAACTTAAAAAAAAGATGAGGCTTAAACGATCGGATTTCCAACTTATTCAACATAGCTATGTTGAATACGTTGGAAATCGCGATTGTTGATCTAAATAAAAATTTAAACCCCTCACCCTCCTTAATCCCCCCCCCCCCAGACTTACCAAAGCTGGCCAAAAGTTCCGTGAGGGTCCGGGAGCGGACGCGTGGGGAATCACGTGACGTCCGCGTCACTCTGACGTGGCGCCGACGTCACGTGATTCCCCTCGGGTTCGCTCCCGGACCCCTCGTTGGGCCCAAAAGGCACTTTTGGCCAGCTGGGGGGGTCAGGAGGCCCCCCCCAGCTGGCCAAAAGTTCCTTTTGAGCCCAACGAGGGGTCCGGGAGCGAACCCGAGGGGAATCACGTGACGCCGCGTCACTCTGACGTGGCGCCGACGTCACGTGATTCCCCTCGGTTCGCTCCTGGACCCCTCGTTGGGCCCAAAAGGCACTTTTGGCCAGCTTGGGGGGGTCAGGAGGCCCCCCCAAGTTGGCCAAAAGTTCCTTTTGAGCCCAACGAGGGGTCCGGGAGCGAACCCGAGGGGAATCACGTGACGCCGTGTCACTCTGACGTGGCGCCGACGTCACATGATTCCCCTCGGGTTCGCTCCCGGACCCCTCGTTGGGCCCAAAAGGCACTTTTGGCCAGCTTGGGGGGGCCTCCTGACCCCCCCAAGCTGGCCAAAAGTGCAGAGGTAAAAGTGCAGAGGTAAATTAAGTAGCCATCACTTGGGAGAACCATCACCAATGAACTCTCTAGAAATAGAATGGTGAGCTGAGATACAACAAGATAATATATCTCAATTGCTTAAGTAGGCCATAACTTTTGATGAGCATAAAAAATAATCAGTATGACTATGTGAGCCATGTCAAAGCATAATCCCTACTAGAGGGATGCAAACCTCTCTGTACATCTCTAAAATTCTTAAATTTGAACAAGCTGCCAAGAACTGGAAACTACAACTGCAGAGGACCTATCTTTTAAGATATCCATGCATAGTCTTCCCCCAATCCCCTCCCCCCCCAAAAAAAAAAAAAATAGACCTGGGTGAATGTTGGGCTCAAAAGGCACTTTTGGCCAGCTTGGGGGGGCCTCCTGACCCCCCCAAGCTGGCCAAAAGTACCTTTTGAGCCCAACGAGGGGTCCGGGAGCGAACCCGAGGAGAATCACGTGACGCCGCGTCACTCCGACGTGACGTCGACGTCACGTGCTCCTTGCAAAGGAGTTCAGGAATGGCATCCTGACCCCGCTGGACCACCAGGGAGTTGTAGTAAGTCTTGGGGGGGGGGGGATTAAGGCGGGTGAGGGGTTTAAATTTTTATTTGCACATATGGACATAGACTCAACTTATGGAATTCTCCATATGTCCATATTGACCGCAAATGGGACCCCCTTTCGACTTATGGACTTATGAACTTAAACTTTTGGTCTGCACATCCCTACTATTTAAGAAAGTGCCGAAAACCTATTTACTTAAAATGGCATTTAAAAGACATTCAATAATAATATTTTATAGGGATGTGTAGGGAAAAAATGTCTTTTTGTTTTTTGTTTTGTTTTTGGGAGTTTTTTTTCCATCAATTTCAGTTCATGGTTTGCTTGATTATTTTCATTCATGTGAAAAAATCGAATCAAGCAATTAAAAAAAAAAACAAATTGGCCAAAAAATGAAAATGAGCACTTCCTCCCAGAAAAATGCCAGAGCCAGGATCAACCCCGGCTCCTACTTACACTGTTGGTGGGGATACACCGGCTTGGACTAGGCCGAGACTTTGTCCTAGTCCTAGGTCTGATGCCTGGGCCTCGGCTGGAGCCCGGACCCAGGTCTGATGTCGTGGCCTGGCCTGGAGGCTGGGTACCAATGCCAGAATTTCAGCCAGACCCAGACCCAACACCGCAATCTGACCCGGAGGTCAGGTCCCAACACCAGGACCTTGGCCCAGGCCTGACACCAAGAACTGACCTGGAAGCTGTGTCCCGATGCCAGAGCCTTAGCCTGGACCCAGACCCAATGTCAGGGCCTCAGACAGGAGGCTGGATCCTGACGCCTTCGCCTAAGCCAAGGGTCAGGCCCAGGCCTCTAAACCCAGGCCACGAAACTGCACACATCATCTTCTTTCTTCTTCCTAAAGCACAATGATTGCATCTACTGGGATCACACTGGAATTAATTAACTTTGGTGCATTCACCCCAGCAGATGGCGCCATTTTGATGCACAGCAATTGTACGGCAATTGACGCTGTCATTGTGCTTCAGGAATGTTGTGTCCCTCGCTGCTCGATGCCCTCACTCCGCACTTTTTACCTCTGTGGCGATTACCTCCGGGTCTGATGGATGGTTAGCTGCCGTGGCGTCTTCATGCCATCCCTCTCCGGCGCCCCCATATCGGCACGATGCTGCGGATCCGCCATGTTTCTGATGACGTATGACGCGTGCTTCGATTGATGTACCAGCAAGAGCGCGAACCTCGGGGGCGTTCCCTAAGCTGACGTCATCCACTTCCACTATAAAAGGTCTCGGTATTTGCTAACAAATTGAGTTAGCAAGGACAAGGATTCGGAATTGCATATGGGATTCATCCAAGCTAATCTGCCTCCTTGGACTTACCAGGGGTACCCGCTCCTCAGGGGCCTCGCTCTCTTTTCTTCATTTCAGTTTGCAGATAGGAACCGGTACTCGCTCCTCGAAGGCCCATGTTCCTGAACACTCTGAAGATTCTCTACTGCCTGGAAGCGATCGCAGATACAGGCATTGTGAGTTACTATTTCAGATTGCAGATAGGATCCGGTACTCACTCCTCGAGGGCCCATGTTCCTGAACACACTGAAGATTCTCTACTGCCAGGAAGCTATCGTAGATACAGACAATTGTGAGTTACCATCGCTCTCTCAGAGCTTTCCCCGGAACCAGGTACTCGCTCCTTGAGGTCCTAACCCTTTCCAGCTACTGAACTTCTTTAAGACCTTATGTGAGTTTTGTCATCTAGCTCTGGCTATGAACACAGCATACCCTGTCTACTCACTATCTATAGTTTCTCTACAGCTCAGCAACCCTGGGATTGCTGTTCCAGTTCCTGAGGGACTTCAGCCCTGCCGGGCATATCAGCTCACTACTGCCACCTCTGGTTGTTCTACTATCTGTATCTGTCGCTATACCCAAGCCTAGCTGGTGGTCCCTTTCAGGATATCCTCCTGGGGGCGCTGCCATCTGCCATCGGCCCAAGGACCCACCTATCTACTTTCCTTTACAGCCGAGTGCTCTCTCCAGCACTCCGCTGATAACAGTTTGCAAACTCCTCACGGAGCCTCTAAGAGATTACTATCTCCTCCCTTCTACAGGAGTCAAGGCATAACAAGATTGCTAACTCATCCCTCTACAGGACCAGACCATAACAAGATTGCTAACTCTTCCTACCACGGGAGCAAATTCATAACTGATTGCTAACTCCTCCCCCATCAGGAGTCTTCAGCATCAGTTTCATAACATATTGCTAACTCCAGTGGATCCAGCTTTAAATTGGAGAAGCAGTACTCCTGGGAATCCAGCTTAAGGTATGGGATGTCAGTTACCCCATGGATCCGGCACACCTCTCCGCTTTGCAGGCTATACCGGGCCTGGCTCAACGCATCTCAGAACAGCAAGAAACCTTGGAGAAACTTACTGCAGCATTCCATCAGCTTCACACACAGAAAATACAAGGCACAGCTTCTACACAAGAAGGTCAGTTACAGGAGGTAACTTTAAAGACTGCTGTTCCACTGGCTGAGCCTTTCGCTTCTCTGGAGAACTCCAGAAGACGCGGGGCTTTTTGAACCAGTGCAGCATGCATTTCACATTACAGCCTTCCTGTCGTACTTGGATGGGAGAGCCTTGTCATGGGCAGCTACCTTGTGGGAATGCAAGGACCCTATTTTTCAGGACATAGGAGGATTTAAAGACTTGTTTAAATCCGTTTTTGATGACCCTGCTCGTATATCTGTTGCCAGTTTTGCTTTAGTGGACTTGTAGCAAGGCAACAGATTATTGGCTGAATTTGCCATAGAATTCAAGACTCTTGCAGCGGAACTTCACTGGGTCCCCAGATGTCTCAAGACACTCTTCTGCAGAGGCCTGGATACCCGCTTGAAAGATGAGCTGGCCGCTCACCAGACACCTGACTCGCTGGAAGAATTAATAGCCTTAGCTACTCGGATTGATTGTTGGCTCCGAGACAAGTGAAGGAAATCCGGCCTAAGGTGTTAACTGGGTTGAAACAAGCCAGTACCCCTGCACCTCAGATGGGTCCAGCAATTCCTGCTATTGATAAAGACGAACCGAAGCAACTTGGTCATGGTCACTTGACCTCAAAGGAGAGAAGTTTTCGGAAGAAACGCGGCATGTGCATGTACTGTGGTCAGTCCGACCATGATGTCTCTGCATGCCCCATTTTGTCCAGGAAATGGATGGGCCTAAGTCCCGAAGAAGGACTGTTCTTAGGCCATACTGTGTTATCTCCTCTGCTCTCTTGTTCAGTCTCTGTGACCTCTGAACCAGCGACGGTTCGGACCCCTGCCCTATTGGACTCAGGATAATAAATGAGTACACTTCAAATTGTCGCTCCGTTGATTTTCAAAAAATCTTGTGTATAATAATCATCAATCACATAGTTAATTCTGTATCCCCATTCATTAATTCGGGATCACTTAGTCAATGAGTCCGACAAAAGATATCTTCGTTTCGCCTCTATTGTTAGAGGCTTCCTCAGGGACCGTATTTATGAATTTTTATTGCATTCATGCACTACAAAGAATAAATGTATTGTTATAAATCTAAGCCAAAACAAACATTGCATCATTATAAATATTCACCACGCAATATAATCAATGACTCATTATTCATAGCTCACACCTTAAATTCTATACCAAACTAACTCAACTCATACACACCTGATCCAAAATCACGTTTCAACATAATATCTCCCAAGGATATTTAAACTGTCATTATCACTAACTTGTATGAACAAATATCTCCACTGAACTGGCCCAATAAAGCTCCCCTACTTTCTAAAACAACCCTACACTCTATAATCACAACAACCCACGCATACACAGCTCAAACCTCCCCAAAACCAACCCCGAAAAAAACAGTCACTCAAATACTGAGCTTTACTCTTTTAAACTCACTGAGAACACGCTCCCGAGCCAAATATTACAGCGTTTCTTTGAAGACAGTCATTAGCTGGGCTCACGATTCAAGATGCTTGTTCTGTGGCGTACATATCACTGCTTATTATATGCTTGCATTTTCACTCAATGTGATTTTAGCCACAACCGCCAACCTGCATGCTCAAAACTATCATAGTTCTGTAACGATATAACGAACAGGCAGTATAAAAATACCTGCACAAACTTTTACCATCAGCACTTACTTTAGAACTCCCGTCATTGTAACCCCGTACTCACGTTTCCTCGGAAGTGACGTCAGACGGCGTCACCTGTAACGATGTGAGTTTCAAAGGTCTGGCAACAACTTTATATAAAGGGAACAATTCCATCTTTACAAATCCAGCAATTGACACTGCCGCCTACTCACAAATTACACCACAATCCAACATCAAACACTTTATAGATTGATGAATCAAACCAGGTGAATCATCCAGCCTACGACAAGCAAATGACTTGGTAATGCTATCAGAAAAAAGTACTCCACTCAATAGGTCCGTTCAACCCATTTGGAATCATAGTGTGCCAACTAAAAATGAAACGCTGTTCTATTTTCCTCAATAATGATGATTTGTCATCATTATTGAGGAAAATTATCACTAACTTGTATGAACAAATATCTCCACTGAACTGGCCCAATAAAGCTCCCCTACTTTCTAAAGCAACCCTACACTCTATAATCACAGTCATTAGCTGGGCTCACGATTCAAGATGCTTGTTCTGTGGCGTACATATCACTGCTTATTATATGCAGTGATAATGATGATTTGTCATCATTATTGAGGAAAATAGAACAGCGTTTCATTTTTAGTTGGCACACTATGATCCCAAATGGGTTGAACGGACCTATTGAGTGGAGCGCTTTTTTCTGATAGCATTACCAAGTCATTTGCTTGTCGTAGGCTGGATGATTCGCCTGGTTTGATTCATCAATCTATAAAGTGTTTGATGTTGGATTGTGGTGTAATTTGTGAGTAGGCGGCAGTGTCAATTGCTGGATTTGTAAAGATGGAATTGTTCCCTTTATATAAAGTTGTTGCCAGACCTTTGAAACTCACATCGTTACAGGTGACGCCGTCTGACGTCACTTCCGAGGAAACATGAGTACGGGGTTACAATGATGGGAGTTTCTAAAGTAAGTGCTGATGGTAAAAGTTTGTGCAGGTATTTTTATACTGCCTGTTCGTTTATATCGTTACAGAACTATGATAGTTTGAGCATGCAGGTTGGCGGTTGTGGCTAAAATCACATTGAGTGAAAATGCAAGCATATAATAAGCAGTGATATGTACGCCACAGAACAAGCATCTTGAATCATGAGCCCAGCTAATGACTGTCTTCAAAGAAACGCTGTAATATTTGGGCTCGGGAGCGTGTTCTCAGTGAGTTTAAAAGAGTAAAGCTCAGTATTTGAGTGACTGTTTTTTTCGGGGTTGGTTTTGGGGAGGTTTGAGCTGTGTATGCGTGGGTTGTTGTGATTATAGAGTGTAGGGTTGTTTTAGAAAGTAGGGGAGCTTTATTGGGCCAGTCAGTGGAGATATTTGTTCATACAAGTTAGTGATAATGACAGTTTAAATATCCTTGGGAGATATTATGTTGAAACGTGATTTTGGATCAGGTGTGTATGAGTTGAGTTAGTTTGGTATAGAATTTAAGGTGTGAGCTATGAATAATGAGTCATTGATTATATTGCGTGGTGAATATTTATAATGATGCAATGTTTGTTTTGGCTTAGATTTATAACAATACATTTATTCTTTGTAGTGCATGAATGCAATAAAATTCATAAATACGGTCCCTGAGGAAGCCTCTAACAATAGAGGCGAAACGAAGATATCTTTTGTCGGACTCATTGACTAAGTGATCCCGAATTAATGAATGGGGATACAGAATTAACTATTGTGATTGATGATTATTATACACAAGATTTTTGAAAATCAACGGAGCGACAATTTGAAGTGTACTCATTTATAAACACGTTTGTATCATTGAATAATCAGATTTATAATTGTATTTATGACCAAACATCTCAAACTTCATGTAATATTTTATTGTGGTGTATGAGTATGAATGCGCTAGCTTAGTTTTAGTTTGTCTATGTAGAGGTTTATGTGGGTTTTTCCAATCAAATAAATATTATATTGATGTTATTCAGTGTCTCTCTAATATTTTTTGTGTGTTTATGACAGTGATATAGGGAGTAGTATTCTAAAATTGCCCTTTGTGTTGTAATACCTGTTGGACTCAGGGGCAGGAGGCAACCTTATTGTCAGACATCTTGTGGAAGACCTGAGGAGTCCCTTCATCAAATTAGAAGATCCATTATTGCATCAGAACGGGAAGTGGGCTTTGGACCACTTCTCTTGAGGATCTTAATGGTGTCCATGGCAGTTCAACTCTTGGCTGCTGACATTCATTATGCCTATACATTCGCCTTGGCTCAAAGGCGTTCAACTATAACCATCTTCACGGATCTTATGAACCTTGAGTGTCTCAGCTACGCACAGTGTTTGGATATAGACAGGTCAGTGGGTCTTTTCTCTTCTACTGCTTTGATGTTGTGCTTAAGTACCGACCTGGAGATTGAAATACCAGAGCAGACGCGCTGTCATGCTCGTTGCACTGAGAAGATGTGCTTGATGTACCAGCACATTAGATCCGAAGAAGAAGATACATCTATCCGCTTTCACGGATTATAAATTGAGATATCTGTTACTTTATTCATTCGGAGGATGTGTTGATGAGTCACAGCATTAGTTCCGAAGAAGATATCTCTAGCTACCAGCCTGTTTGATTTACTGCTGCTGCCACCATCTCTCTCTTCCAGCAATTCTATGGAAGAGTTATCCAGAAGTAGGTTTTAGACATACACCAAATTTGCCACTTCTGTTGAAGTTCATTGACGTCCATAGCAGCTAAGCTATTGCTGCTGAATTCAACACTCATCCAGTCACATGACTGAAGAGGTACCCTTAGAAGTGGGGTTGGATGTACGCCAACATCGCCACTTCCACTGAAGGTTCTGTGACGTTATAGCAGCTAAGCCATTGCTGTGGAATTCAACACCTTTCCACTTACATAACTGAAGAAATTACCCTTAGAAGTGGGGTTGATCGTACACCAACATTGCCACTTTTGCTGAAGGTTCACTGACATCATAGCAGCTGAACTATTGCTGAGGAATTCATTATCTCATTCCGTTACTTACTGAAGAGTTACCTTTAGAAGTGGGGTTGGATATACTCTAACATCGCCACTTCCGTTGAAGTGGTATCTATAGTAGTTAGCAATTGCTGCTAATACTATCATCTCTCATCCAGAATCATCTACTGGAGAGTCATCTTTAAAAGTGGATTTTGGACATTCTTCAACCACTACCACTTCCACTGAAGTCTCAGTTGCGTCTTATAGCAGTTAGCTATTGCTGCTAATTCTACCATCTCTCATCCAGCATCATCTACTGGAGAGTCATCTTTAGAAGTGGATTTTGGACATTCTTCAACATCACCACTTCCACTGAATTCCTCAGTGATGTCAACAGCAGCTCTACCCATTGCTGCTGATATCATCAATATACTCTGAAAGATTCTTCCAATCTCAAGGTCCATCTGTCACCATTGTAGAAGATGATTTAGAATCAAGAGATTCGGATGTTTGTAACAGAGGCAAGAATTTTGAATACCTTCTGATTTGGGAAGGCTTCCGCCCCGACTTGATCACTTGGGAGCCTTAGACCAATACTTGGATAAAGAGATGCTTCATCAGTTTCACCTCGCGTATCCTCTGAAACCTAAGCCTGGTACCCACGAGGAGATCGCCCTTTGAAGGCAGTACTGTTGTGTCCGTCGCTGCTCGATGCCCTCACTCTGCCCCTTTTTACCTCTGTGGCGACTCCCTCCGGGTCTGATGGACGGTTAGCTGCGCGGCGCTTCATGTCATCTCCTCTCCGATGTCCCCAGATGGCACGATGCTGCGGATCCGCCATGTTCCTGATGACGTAGGGCGTGCGTACGCGCTTCGATTGATGTACCAGCAAGGGCGCAAACCTCGGGGGCGTTCCCTGAGCTGACATCCTCCACTTCAATTTGCTAATGAATCCAGATAGCAAGGACAAGGATTCGGAATCGCTTACGGGATTCGTCCAAGCTACTCTGCTCCTCAAACTTACCAGGGGTATCCACTCCTCGGGGGCCTCGCTCTCTTTTTCTTCACTTCAGTTTGCAGATAGGAACCAGTACTCGGTCCTCAAAGGCCCATGTTCCTGAACACTCTGAAGATTCTCTACTGCCTGGAAGAGATCGCAGATACAGGCATTGTGAATTACTATTTCAGATTGCAGATAGGAACCGGTACTCGCTCCTCAAGGGCCCATGATCCTGAACACACTGAAGATTCTCTACTGCCTGGATGCTATCGCAGATACAGACAATTGTGAGTTACCATCGCTCTCTCAGAGCTTTCCCTGGAACCAGGTACTCGCTCCTCTAGGTCCTATCCCTTTCCAGCTACTGAGCTTCTTTAAGACCTTATGTGAGTTCTGTCATCTAGTTCTTTTTTTTTTTTTTTAAATGTATTCTTTATTAACTTTTTCATTTATTACATCATGAAAACATATTTATCAATATGTACTACCACATATTCAATACAATTATTTAAAAACAAATAATACATTCCCAACAAATTTTTCTTAATTGGTGTACATAAAACATAATTGGGGGAGATCCTCCATATTAATTCAAAGAAAAGAAACATCTATAGGTCCCTCTTAAAACATTAGGGACCCTTACTAGATTTACTTAAACAAATATAAGGAGGAAGGAGACTTTAATTCACTTTAAGTACCCTTTACCAACTATATATTTCAAACTTCTGATACGGTTTTATCTGACAAAAATGTCTCTAAATGTAGTGGATCCGAAAAACCAAATTGTTTCCCTTTATAATTAATATAACATATACACGGAAATTTCAAAAAGAAAGATGCCCCTAGAGTCACCACACGTTGTTTTAAAGCAAGAAAGGCTTTCCTCCTTGCTTGGGTGGCTCTAGCGACATCGTGAAAAACTTGAATTTTGGCACCACAAAAAGAAACATCTTTATGAAGAAAAAATGTTTTGAATAGTCTATCTTTGTCTTGTTCTGACTGAAAAGAAATGAAAAGAGTAGCTCTATTCTCGATTATGTCTAGAGATTCCTCCAAGAAGGTAGATAAACCTAAACTTGGAGGAGACTCCATCCCACCATCTTGAATATTTCTTTCCCTTTTCTTAATAAAATAATATATTTTTGACAATTTGGGAAATTCCTCATCTTCATACATTAACACTTCTCTAAGAAATTTTTTAAACATTTCTAATGGTGACAGTAAACGTGTAATTGGAAAATTTACCAATCTCAAATTTTTTAATCTCAAAGCATTTTCCATTTGTTCTAATTCCTTGTGAATAATTAGACTATCATGTATGAAGGTATTTCCAGATAACTGAACCACTTGCATTTTCTCTTTCAAATCCATAACCTCTTTTTCACATCCTGATATTCTTGTCCCTTGTTCATTTATTTTCTTATTAAGATTTATTACAGTAGACAATGATCTATTCATTATGGCAATATTATTATCTAGTTTAGAAATAATTTTCCATACATCAGATAACGTAACATCGTCAGGTGTGATATCTCTGACAGTGCTACTAGAAAGAACTGGTATGGATTCTCCTGATAACACTTCAATCAATGATTTTTCAATCCCTTGGTTTCCGGCTCGGGTTACCAAGCTTACTTCCAAGGGATGGATTCCTACCAGTTCTGACGCCAGTTCAGTGGATGGGCTCTTACAAGGCTGCGGTGGTAAAGCGGGTCCTTCTCCTGGACTGATGGAAGCCAAAGATAGGCTCCCCATAGCGTCCTCACTTGGATCAACCCTCTGCCTCACCACATGTTGATCCATTGGACCGGTACTCACTTGTGGCACAGGTGATGAAGTCAAAGTCCTTGCTTTCCTTTTCTTCCCCATCCGAAGAAAGTTTTGCAAAAACAAAGTTCCTGGCCAAACACCCAAACTCACCCGGACGAAGCCGGACTAAGCTGCGCGCCCCTTCGGCGCACGCGGCTTAGGCGTCGCACCGGCGGCGACTACACGCCGCCCCGCTGATGATTTTAGGAAGGTAGCCATACCCCTTCCAACGTGCTCACGTCCTCTCACTTGCCTCAGCTGTTGCAAAGTCCTGGGGCTTTCTTAGATAATGAGCGAACTCAACAGATGAAAAACAAAGAAAGCCCTCCTTACTGGCAAGTATCGGAGAGCAGGGGGGTATCCGATAGCCCACACTCCTTCCTCCTTCTCTCTCTCCCCGACTCGTTGAGCCCCGCTGATGATTTTAGGAAGGTAGCCACGCCCCTTCCAACGTGCTCACGTCCTCTCACTTGCCTCAGCTGTTTCAAAGTCCCGGGGCTTTCTTAGATAATGAGCGAACTCAACAGATGAAAAACAAAGAAAGCCCTCCTTACTGGCAAGTATCGGAGAGCAGGGGGGTATCCGATAGCCCACACTCCTTCCTCCTTCTCTCTCTCCCTCCTGTCATCTAGTTCTGGCTATGAACACAGCATATCCTGTCTACTCACTATCTATAGTTTCTCTACAGCTCAGCAACCCTGGGATTGCTGTTCCAGTTCCTGAGGGACTTCAGCCCTGCTGGGCATATCAGCTCACTACTGCCACCTCTGGTGGTTCTACTAACCTGTCTAATAAAAGAACTATCTGTGTCTGTCTCCATACCCAAGCCTAGCCGGTCCCTCTCAGGATATCTGCCATCAGCCCAAGGACCTACCTATCTACTTTCCTTTACAGCCGAGTGCTCTCTCCAGCACTCCGCTGGTAACAGTTTGCTAACTCACTTAGCCTCTAACAGATTGCTAACTCCTCCCTTCTACAGGAGTTGAGGCATAACAAGATTGCTAACTCCTCCCTCTCCAGGAGCAGACCATAACAAGATTGCTAACTGTTCCAACCACGAGAGCAGATTCATAACTGATTGCTAACTCCTCCCCCATCAGGAGTCTTCAGCATCAGTTTCATAACAAGGAAGAAGAAGGACGTGTGAAGAGGAGCTTCCAGGCCTTGGCTCCAAGGCCTGGGCCTGACCCTGGGCTGAAACCCAGACATCGGGAACTGTCCTCTAGGTTGTGGACCCAGCGTCGGGCCTGGGCCCGTGCTGAGGCCTCAGCATCAGAACTCAGCATCTGGGTTTGGGCCTCAGTCTATGCCATAGTCGAAGCCCTGGCTTCAGTCCTAGTCCTAGGCCCAATGCATTTGTTTAAAACAAAATTAATGAATAAGGTTTGTTTCATTCGGGGGGGACCTCGATTTGTTTCAGAACTCCCGAATGAAACAAATTAGCCTTATTCATCGCATTTTGCACTTTTGTTTTAAATTAATGCACATCCCTAATATCTTATGTTTTATATCTGGAGTGTTCCTGACAATATATACATTTTATTTTATTGTATTGTTTTATTTGGCATTACATTGATTTTATGTATGTACATATTGAATCCCGCCCTTAACTGTGGAAGGGCAGGTAGGGTAACAAATCTTTTAAATAAATAAAATAAAAATAAAGAAATTGAATGATATCTCCCTACCAGTTTAAAGATCTCAGCTGTGTGAATAATCCTGAAAAAGCACACTTTACTGATTATATTGGTAACTATAAACCAGTTTCTAACATACCATATTTACACAGCTGGCCTTTAAGGAGTGTGTGACCTATGCGACTGCACAGGGAGTCATGACTGTGCAGTCGAAGGTTAGCAGGGCTGCAGTGGATCCACTCCTGCCGTGATCCAAATAGAGAAGATTGGTGGAGCTGCAGCCAACCCTATCCTACCATGGTCCAAAAAGAGGGGAAGAGCCTAAAAGAGTGAGTGCATGCAAGAGAGCCTGTCTGAATGTGTGTGAGCCTGCAAGAGAGCCTGTGTATATGTGTGGGAGCTTGAAAGAGAGCCAATGTGCATGTGTGGGAGCTTATGTACCACATATAGGCTCTTTTTCACATGCACACAGGCTCTCTCACCACACACACATGTGTGTGTGAGTATAAAAAAGCCTGTGTGTGTGTGTAAGTGCATGTGAGGTGAATTTTCAAAAGATGGGTGCGTAAAAAATGACATGTGCATGTGTAAAAGAACATGTATGTGAATATAAAACCACAATATTATTTTAATGTTACCAGCTCCAGTTCATTAATATTTGCTTGAAATGACTAGACAGAATTTACATATCAAGTATTAAGGAGACAATTTTCAAAGGTAAAATAGTATTTATCTGTGTAGAAAGCTCTTTTAAAAACTGACTCCAGCCCTCTGCATGTAAAAACATGCATGCATGCTGACAGTGCACAGACTTTGCCATGCAGGGAAAAGGGACAGAACCAGGGATGGGACCAGGCCAGACCAGAAAAAGTAATCAAGGGGATTTTGTTTTGAAAACCCCATGTCTAGGTGCTGCCATTTAACCCTACATAATTTACATTTGCAATGTTTGTGGGCTAAAGACTCCCCACTAGCACTGATTCACTGGAATTTTCAAAAGGAAACTACATAAGGAGTTTCCTCTTGAAAATCTGCTTGCAGGCCTATAGGTACTAAGTAAACTTTACAGGCTCATTGAAAATTACCCTCACAAGTACTAGCATTTTTTGAACTACTACATAAAATTCAGACCTAGGGAAGATAATTTAATTGCAGACCTTACAATTTACATGCAAACCTTACTGCTCTGCAGGGAGTTATAAAATCACTCTTCCTAGGACTAACAAAAAATGTTTCCATATGGGTTTTCTAGACTTAATAGATCCATTTTTATATCTGAAGAAGAGACCTATGTAACCCCTTTTTAATGTATGGGCTACATCCTAAGGGTCCATTAAATTTTAATATTTTGGGTCTCACTCCACCTTTCCTCTCCCCATATTCCTTTCCTAAGGAGTAAGTTTTTATCTACTGGGGGGGGGGGGGCGAAGGATGACCTTCTAGGCCCAGGCAAGTAAATGGGATCCACTTTCCTTTGTCTGTTACTCTGGCTTTTCAGGACAAATATATGTACAAACCAGGCTGGACTCACTGAATGGGTGATCAAAATAAAGCTTACTGTGATTTATTGCAAAAAGAATTAAGATGCATAAATATGGCAGTGTCCAGTTGCATCCAGGTTATTCAGCCATATGAGAGTACAAATTTAAAGTATCTCTCTTTCTATGGAGGTGTCCTTCAGTACAGGGGCTCAGAACCTGCTTATCATCCATGGGGTGGAATGATAGTTGTCCCTATTTGGCTGAGGTATTCTAACCATGGCAGATGGCCTCTTCCCCATAGTACTGAGTTCCAAATGCTACTCCCAAACTCCAACCTGGCCATATCCTGCATCCCAGGGGCTTCTAGATGTACCTCAGTCCTCTTCACACCAAAGTTGTGGTCTTTCCAGGAGAAAACACCTCTAACAAAGCTTCCAGTTTGGGGTAAGGATGGGGACAGAAAAATCTTCCTTTCCAATTCAGGCAAAGAAAAATAGGCTTGGGAAAAAAAACAATCATCTCTCTTCCCTCTGATGGTTACTGCAACCTCTTCTTGGACTGAGAGAAGAGATAAACAGCTCCCTCCTGCACTCCTGGAGAGGGGATTTCAACTTCCCAGAAGAAATATTACACAAACCTAGCCAAATGGAACAAACATCTCTCTTTGTCTCTCTTCCCTCCAGTCTTTCCAAAGGCCTGGCAGGGCAGTGTCTCTCCCTTCTTTATCCAGGCAGAGGGCCTAAATGAAGGGCATACAAAAATCACTCCTGTCTCCTCCAAACTAAATTTACACTGTCCCCTTTCCTAGCCCCCCCCCCCCCCCTCCACCCCGTGAACTGTGAAAACCTCATTTCAGACAGCTTCAAAGGAGGTGCTGAGAAGAAAGGATTTTCCCTCTAAGCTGGCTAACTCAAGGGCAAGGAACTAGGGTCATCTAGTGAAGACCATACCTGGGAACTCTCAGGATTTCACTCTGAGACTCAGAGAATTTGCATCAGTTGCAGGGTCTCGGGGAAACACTAGAAATCTCAGAGCCTCTCTGTATACAGCTCAGGCTGTCGGCTGCCACTTATCAAAATGGTGCCAATGGCCCTTTGCCCTTACCGTGTGACAGGGCTATCGGTGCCATTGGTCAGCTCCTGTCACATGGTAGGAGCCCTTACCGTGTGACAAGAGGCCGGCCAATCGCACCGATAGCCCTACACGGTAAGGGCAAAGGGCCATCGGCGCCATTTTGATTAGTGGCAGCCGACGACGCGAGAGGGGAGATCACTCCCGGGACCCCACTGGACCACCAGGGACTTTCAGTAAGTCTTGGGGGGGGGGGGGGTTCGGGCAAGTCTTAGGGGGTCAGGAGGGTGGGGGGTTGCAATTAATTAAATCTGAAGGGTTGGGGTGGGTTCGGGCATTGGTTTGGGGGGGCAGATGAATAAAATCGGCCCAACCACAGGAAAACGAAATTTCCCACAGAGGGCCGAATCACATCTCTGTATATTATTACATTCCTTCCCCACCCCCAACATCTGCTAATCACAAGCAGATGTTGGGGGGTGGGGTGGAGACGCAAGGAGTTTCTACAGCTCCATAGTCTTGGAAGCTCATGTATTAACTACAACATTTTTGATTATTGTTATATTAATCCTTTGGAGAGTCCCCAAAACTACTATGATTCCTTTAGGGTTGGTTTAGCTTTAGTAGGAAAGGATATCTAATCAGTATGAGTTTTAGGGCTTAAAGGACTGCATGCTATGAGAAAACATCTTTTAAAGTCTTTTAGAGTTTTTGCATCAGCTACTGTTTTAATCTGATTTTGTCGCACTTATACAACTGTTCCTTCTGACTGCCTGATCACTCAGGCAAGCAAATCCAACTGGAGCAGCAAGTGTAGTATAAATTTAGTTTTTACATTTTTGTCATGGCTGAATTACTCTTTCTGGATGAGCAAGTGGAACTCACAGGATAGGAAGAGACAGCAACAGAAATATTAAGAAAAAAACCCTACCATCTAAGGAAATATATCATTTGAGATCTCAGTGGTGGAAACTCCATCTACACAGATCTGTTATTACTTTACCAGTATCTATCCACATCTACACCGCACTGGGTATTAGGGTATAAAGGTTAGTCAAGTATTATGAAATATTCAGAAGAATGGGAAAACATCATACATTTTAGCAAAAATTATGATAATCTTTGTTTATAACACAATGAAAAGACAATTAATGGCCCTGGGGTAATTTTCATACTTTCCACATATGAGTACATTTTCAAAGGGGTTGCGTGCAAAACGTTAGCATACAGTATATGCACATAAGTCACCTCTTTTCAAATGCATACTATTTTAGAAACATTGAAAGAATGTACATATGTTCCATTTTGCATGCATATTTACCTGCACAAAAAAAGAGGTGATCTGGGTCATTCTAGGGCAGGGCCAAGAGAAATGAGTAGAAATTGTTTTTTTTATAAGAGATTTAAACATACATTAGGAAACATATTCATGCAATTCCTTATCTAGTAATTAACTAGAGCAATTGATATCAGACATCTGTTGTCTGTTATTTTTGGGTGGGAGGTCTGGGGAGAGTTCAGGGTCTCGATGAACTGACAGAGGTACTGGCAGAGGTACTGGCAAACCAGTGATTTCAAATTCATGCACATATTTTAAAATATGCATACTTCTGCTTATAAACAAATGTTTGTTAACCAAGTCTCTTCAATTCCTTTCCCTCTGAACACAGGTGTTCCTCAAGGATCTGCATTATCGGCTGCCTTATTCAACATCTATCTTTCTTCAATCTGCCAGCTACTCTCTAGGTATAACCTACTGAATATATGTAGTTGATATCCAATTTTATTTCCCCACCAAAAATACATGGAACGATACATTGAAATCTCTTGAACTCTCATTAACCACTGACAAAAAATGGCTACTACTCAATAACTCAGTCTAAATCTCTCCAAAACAGAAATACTCATTCTAGGAAACCCCTGTCTTGATAACATACTTACTTCTATTTGCTCTGATAATTCCACCATTAACTTTGTAACACAAGTCTGCAACCTAGACATCATATGAGACCCAAAACTCAACCTTAACACACATAAGAACACTGCTAAAATCATCGTATGATAAGCCACGTCATCTCAGACACATAAAACCATTACTTGACCCTACTCACTTCCATACAATACTCCAAGCTATAATCTTATCCAGCCTAGACTTTTGCAATTCCTTATATCTAGGCCTCCCACAAGTCACCATCCGTGTTACGGTCATGGACCCTTGGGCCGGCTGGGACTGTAGATGGTATAAAGTGGGAACCCACAGGAAGCGTCTCAGCTGGGAGGCGGCGCTGAAGATACTCCGGAGAAGACTTCACCACTGGAAGTTCACGGTCCCCCCAGGAGGAGCCCATAGGAACCCGGACCTCTTGGACCTAGGCAGGACCCTATGTGACCAAGGATCCAGGCAGCAGCTGAAGAGATGGACGATGAGGCCAGCTGAGCCCAGGTGGCTGGAAGAATCTTCACCCTCGGAAGCCTGTGGCTCCCCTGGGAGGAGCCCGTGAGAACCCGAGCCGCTGGGACTTAGGAGAATCCTCTGGGCCAGCGAGTACCGTATACCTGAGGAGGTGGAAGAGGCTGAAGACGGAGTCCAAGAATGAAGCCAGGTCAGAAGCCAGAGGTACGAAGCCAAAGCCAGGGGCAGAAGCTTGGAATCCGAGTCGTAGGACGGAGCCGGGTCGGAAGCCAGAAATTAGAAATCAACCAAAACCAGGAGCGGAAGCTGAAGACGTAGTCAGGAGATGAAGCCGGGTCAGAAGCCAGAAGACTGAAGAAAGTGATCCAAGATCCGAACGCAGCAACTAGTAGCTCAGGGGACTGAATGAACCTCGTTGCAAGGCCCCGTACTAGTCAAGCTGCAGGGTTTAAATACCCGGCAGGCAATCTGACGTCATCCGGGGCGTCCTCTTGAATTTCCCCGCACTGGCCCCTTTAAAGCCTCAGCCCCCGGGCGCGTGCATGCCTAGGGGGCGGGGCCAAGAGCGTCAAGTTGGCGGCGTACTCCCTCACATAGGGAGAGCCACAGCAGGCTTCGAATCGGGCCTATGCGGCCGAGAGGAATCCATGCGGGCCGGCCGGGCCGGCCCCAAGGTAGGAGGAGGGACCGGGGCACGGCCCGGTCCCGTAACATTCCAAGCTCTTAATTGTTACAAATTCCACAGCCCACCTTCTCATCAACAGCAGGCCCCATGATCATATCTCCTCAGTTCTTCATCAACTACACTGGCTTCTGGTAAAATGGCATATTCATTATAAATCCCTTACAGTTATTCACAACCTGATTTTTAATAATAGCTTTACTTGGTTACCTGCAACACTACACATCTACTCTCTGTATAGGAATCTTAGGTCCAAAAACAAGCTTCTACTGCAAATTCCTTCACCTAAACCACACGTCTAACCACAAAAAGAGTGCAAGCATTCTCTATCGCTGGCCTCATCCTCCGGAATACATTACCCCCCGAAAAAGATCAATTCCCCAATAAGAAAGATTTTTAAAACTTAAACATCACCTTTTCTTGCAGGCTTTTCCAGACTTATGTACAACTTAATCATTTCACTATCCCTCCCCCTCCAGAACCTTCTACAGTAATAGATCTACTTTTGCTTATCCTCATTTGATTATTTATTTCTTTTAATTATGTCTATTTTATCAAATTAATGTTTTATATTATTTCATTATGTATGTTCTGTTGTATCCCACCCCAAACTTTGGAGGGTGCAGGAAATAAGCACTTTTAAAGAAACAAATAAATAAATATAAATCGGGTTTTTACATCTATATATTTTTTTCACACATAAAATACATATGCATATGTTTTTAAAAAAGGTAAAGTACATGCCTCAATGTACTGTAAATATTTGTGCATCCTGAAACATACATGTGTACTTTCTGAGCTGAATTATGCTGTATTTTATTTTAAAAAAACTGTGCAGCAACCCACTATACAGTTTATAAAATACTAGGGATAAACATCCGTGCACCTATTTATATGCAAAAATCAATACTGCAAATACACGTGACAGCTATATGGTATATGGCCATGAGCAACTTATCTCTATCTAAAGGAACATGTCCCCGAATTTAAAAAACGCTGTGATTAATCCAATCCTAAAGAAAAGATAATCTTGATCCTACTATCCTGAACAACTACCGACCAATATCGAATCTTCCATTCCTAGCTAATTATTAGAGAAAATTGTACAAAAACAACTAACGGAACATATGGAATAAAACAACTTCTTTATCCATCACAGTTTGGCTTTAGGAAACATTTTAGCACTGAATCCCTTCTTCTCTCACTAACAGACACTACATTAAGAGGATTCGACAAAGGACAAAAATACCTATTGGTTTTATTAGATCTATCCGCAGCATTCAACACAGTAAATCATTCCGTCCTTCTTAAACGATTATCAGAAATTGGACTCACAAACAAGACCCTCCAATGGTTTTCATCCTACCTATCTAATTGGAACTTTCAAGTAAAAATTAATAGCTCTCTTTCTGATAAAATCCAACTCAAAATAGGGGGTTCCACAAGGCTCTGCACTTTCCGCTACTTTATTTAATATCTATATGCTTTCAATCTGCCATCTACTCTCCTATCTTGGGCTTACACATTACATTTATGCCGATGACATACAAATACTTAGTCCGATTAATGACACTATTGAAGCAACTTACAAAAAAACTGCCATGTATCTATCCCATATTAAGCAACTATTAACTCACATGAAACTTATACTGAATATGTCCAAAACAGAAATTATACTGTTAGATAGAAAAATAACCATCGAACCATTACCATCACTGGCATCAGAAGACCAACAATCAGTAATTCATCCCATACCTCATGCCCATGACCTTGGAGTTACGATAGACAATGAACTGAATTTTAAGGCACATATTGCAGCAAAGATTAGAGAAGGATATTAAGGAAACTAAAACATTTTCTTAACCCCTCTGGTTTCAGATCTGTGTTACAATTTCTCATTTTTGCAACATTGATTACTGCAACTCACTTTTTCTAGGACTACCAATGTCCACAATCCGTCACTTACAAATTCTCCAAAATTCAGCAGCCAGAATCTTAACAGACTCAAAAAAACATGATCATATCACTCCAATCCTGATATCACTTCACTGGCTACCCATAAAATTTAGAATAGAATATAAGATCTTAACAATTCTTCATAAACTCAATCTATGGAGAACAGACAGACTGGCTTAATACAGCTATCAAATATACATTCCACAACGAAACTTTCGATTGGCCAACAAAGGTTGTTATCTATCCCCTCAGTAAGATCTGCACAGCTAACTCAAGAATGAGATAGGGCAATCTCTCTAGCAATTCGAAAATATGGAACTCTCTACCTGTTGAAACCCCTCATGCAACCAAACTTAAAACCTTTCAAGAAGGAGGGTCAAAACATGGTTATTTAGGAAGGCTCATATTGATAGCAAATGAAATACCTACAAGTCTTTCCCATCAAGTAACTGTCACTATTTTACAATGTTACTATTCACAGGATCTAATCTTAGGCCAATTGTGTATATTTATTTTAACATTTGTGGTTGTCCTTTACCATTTCATGTTGTCTTTTATTCATTTATTTTAAATCTTTTCAATTTGATATTTATTTTAGTTTTTTATTGGATGCAATTTTATATTTCTGTTGTAAACTGTTATGATGGCATTCACTGAATCACGGTATATAAAACCAGTAAATAATAATAAATAAATGAGCAGATCTATGCAAGTACTTTATAACCAGAAAATATGTAATATGCGCATTTCATAAAATACTTGTATACCTATCCCGCAACCACTGCACATATGTAAGCTTATGCATGAATATATTCAATGCATTGAAACAATGTATATCAATTAGGGATGTGCATTCGTTTTGAACGAATGCGCAATCCGCAACTTATAGGTCCCTATTTGTTGCATTTGTGGGGCTCTGAAACATATGGCGAACCCCCACGAATGCAACGTATCACTAACAAATAAACCCCCCACCCTCCTAACCCACCAAAGATTTGCCAAAAGTCCCTGGTGGTCCAGCGAGGGTCCTGGAGCGATCTCCTGCACTTGGGCCGTCGGCTGCCGGTATTCAAAATGGTGCCGGTGGTGACAGGGGCTATTGGTGCCATTGGCTGGCCTCTGTCACATGGTAGGAGCAATGGACAGTTGGTGCCATCTTAAAAATTGGTATTAGAGATCTCTCTAACACCATTAAAACAGACCAGAGGGAGTCCTTTGTAATTACCGAAAGCTTCGGAAGGGCTGGGCATATTATATAGAAATCCATACCTCAGTCTTCTTGTCCAAACTTTGACTCCCCAGAATCTCTACTTTTACCTTTTAAAGCTGAAACTTTAGCCGGGGAAGAGACCGACTCATCGGCTCCTGGCATAGAGTTCTTCAAAACCGCCGAGGCCTCAAAGCCAGAAGTAGGAGCCGGCATTAACACGGTCACTCTCCCAGCATAAGAAATGGCGCCGGCCATCCATTGCTCCTACCATGTGACAGGGGCCGACCAATGGCACCTGTAGCCCCTGTGACATAGTAAGGGCAAAGGCTATCAGCACCATTTTGAATACCGGCAGCCGATGGCCCGAGTACAGGTGAATGCTCCAGGACCCCCGCTGGACCACCAGGGACTTTTGGTAAGTGTTGGGGGGGTCAGGAGGGTGGGGGGTTGTAGTTAATTAAATTTAAAGGGTTGGGATGGGGTTTTTTTTTTTTACTTTAATGGAAAATGAATACCATAGAAATATAGAAACATAGAAATGACGGCAGAAGAAGACCAAATGGCCCATCAAGTCTGCCTAGCAAGCTACGCACTTTATCCATTTTTTTCCCCCTTTTTCTCTCTCCCACCTGTTACTATTGGCTTCCAGTACCCTCCAGCCCTAATTCCCCTCCACACAATTTAGAGAGCAGCTTTGAATCTGCATCCAAGTGACATCCAGCTCAATTGGGGGTAGCAACTGCTGTAACAAGCAGGCCACCCCCTTGCCCCATACTCTTACCCACCCCCTGTTTTATTTATTTATTTTTTTTTGGAAATAGCAGCCCTCCATCCTTACGCTCCGTGAAGGTGGAACACCAACTACTGGCCACTGGCATCCCGCTCCGTGAATGCCTCTGTGGCTAATGCCGCTCCGTGCAGTGTTTGTGAATGCTCTGTGGCTACTGCCGCTCCGTGCAGTGTTTGAATGCCGCTGTGGTACTGCCGCTCCGTGCAGGTTTGAATGCCTCCATTTATTCATGCCCTCTAGACTGATGGATCCACAGTGTTTATCCACCGCCCCTTTGAAGTCGTTCACAGTTTTAGACTTCCCACCTCCTCGGAGGCATTCCAGCATCCACCACCCTTTCCGTGAAGAAATAAGTAACTAAGGACAATCGGGGTCCCCCAAAAACGGATGTAACGGATTTGTGTCCCGATGAATACGAATACCGAATAGAACGTATCCGTCCCTGCTGCACATCCCTAATATCAATGCACTGAATGTGTGCACTTTTCCTACCTGTTTTAAAAATATATCCATGTATATTTTATGTTTGTAAGTCTTGATTTACAAAGTGGAGCAATTTTAAAATATGCACTTATAAATAAAATTAACTAGTTTACCAATTAGTCCATCAGTTCACACTGGCCTTCTCCAGGTCATCAAGACTTCTTGGATCTTCAGCCTGAATTACCCCCAGACCTCCTGTAAGTAAGTTTAGGGTGCAGGGACCTGTCTGCTACAGGAGACTTCCAGTTTCCAGTTCCCCTCCCACTTCACTTCACAATCCTAAGCGCAGGAAAAAAAACATATTCTCATCAGATTTAGAACTTTTATTTATCAGATTGGCAGGATTAGCATTTAGAACATAACAACAATTGCTGTCCTCTAACATCCTGGCCATTAAGCACAGTTTACCATAAAGAAAGTTCTTTACCATGGGTGGTTTCAAACATGCCATAAACCTTAGTTTGCCTAATATATTATACTTATGGCTAACTTACTTGGGGGTGAGGGGCTGTTGGGCACGGGACTAGAGAGAGACCTTGGGGTGATAGTGTCTAGCGATCTGAAGACGGTGAAACAATGTGTCAAGGCAATAGCAAAAAGGCTAGAGGAATACTGGGATGCATTGAGAGAGGTAATAACCAGTAAGAAAAAAGGGGGGTGATAATCCCCTTGTATAGGTCCTTGGTGAAGCCTCACTGGAGTACTGTCTTTGGTTCGGGCCATAGAAGAGTAAACAAAATAGTGGTGGGTCTCCATCAAATGACTTATAAAGAGAAGTTGAACGTCCTAAATATGTATGCCCTGGAAAAGAGAGAAGGTTGCAGGGGAGAGGAACATAAGAACACTGCCATACTGGGGTCAGACCAAGGCTCCATCAAGCCCAGCATCCTATCTCCAACAGTGGCCAATCTAGGCCATAAGAACCCTGACAAGTACCCAAAAACTAAGTCTATTCAATGCTACTGATGCTAGTAATAGCAGTGGATATTTTCTAAATCAATTAATAGCAGGTAATGGACTTCTCCTCCAAGAACTTTATCCAATCCTTTTTTAAACCCAGCTACACTAACTGAACTAACCACATCCCCTGGCAACAAATTCCAGTTTAATTGGCGTTGAGTTTTAAATGTGCCACATGCTAACTTCATGGAGTGCCTCCTAGTCCTTCTACTATCTGAAAGAGTGAATAACCAATTCACATTTACCCATTCTAGACCTCTCATGATTTAAACACCTCTATCATATTCCCCCTCAGCTGTGTCTTCTCCAAGCTGAAAAGTCCTAACCTCTTTAGTCTTTCCTCATAGGGGAGCTGTTCCATCCCCTTTATCATTTTGGTTGCCCTTCTCTGTACCTTCTCCATGACAACTATATCTTTTTTGAGATGCGGCGACCAGAATTGTACACAGTATTCAAGGTGCGGTCTCACCATGGAGCGATACAGAGGCATTATGACATTTTCCGTTTTATTCACCATTCCCTTTCTAATAATTCCTAGGGATGTGAATCGTTTTTTGACGATTTTAAAATATTGTCCGATATATTTTAAATCGTCAAAAATAATTAGATCAGATATACAATAGGAATTCCCCAGATTTATCGTCAAAAATCGTAAATCGGGGGAAGGGGGAGGGGAAGGGGGAGGCGGGAAAACCGGCACACTAAAACAACCCTAAAACCCACCCCCGACCCTTTAAAATAAATCCCCCACCCTCCCGAACCCCCCCAAAATGTCTAAATTACCTGGGGTCCGTGGGGGGGGTCCCGTGTGATCTTCCACTCTCGGGCCACGGGTGCGTTAATAAAAACGGCGGTGCCACTTTGGTTCCTGTCCCCAACGTCACGAGCGCAGGAGATCGCTCCCAGACCCCTGCGGGACCTCCAGGGACTTTTGGCCAGCATGGGGGGGGGCCTCCTGACCCCCTCAAGACTAGCCAAAAGTCCAGCGGGGGTGCAGAAGCGACCTCCTGCACTCGAATCGTATTGCCGTATTGCAAAATGGCCATACAGCTGGCGCCATTTTGTTTGCAATACGGCAATACCATTCGAGTGCAGGAGCACTTCCGGACCCCCGCTGGACTTTTGGCAAGTCTTGTGGGGGTCAGGAGGCCCCCCCAAGCTGGCCAAAAGTCCCTGGGGGGTCCGGGAGCGATCTCCTGCGCTCGTGACATCGGGGGGACAGGAACCAAAATGGCGCCGGTGCTACCTTTGCCCTGTCATATGACAGGGCAAAGGTAGCGCCGGCGCCATTTCTATTAACGCACCCGTGGCCCGAGAGTGGAAGATCACACTGGGACCCCCCCACTGGACTCCAGGTAATTTAAGACATTTTGAGGGGGTTCGGGAGGGTGGGGGATTTATTTTAAAGGGTCGGGTGGGTTTTAGGGTTCTTTTAGTGTGCCGGTTTTCCTGCCCTCCCCCGATTTACGATTTACACAATTTAAAAAAAACAAAACCGCGACGATCCGATTCCCTCCCCCCCAGCCAAAATGATCGTTAAGATGATCGATCACACGATTCACATCTCTAATAATTCCCAACATTCTGTTTGCTTTTTTGACTGATGCAGCACACTGAACCGACAATTTCAATGTGTTATCCACTATGACGCCTAGATCTCTTTCTTGGGTGAAAAACTCAAGACTTGGCTGTTTCAACAAGCCTTCCCCTAATTCTGGCCTGTTTCACCTATGCCATAGTTCTACAACCAATGCCATTTAGTCAGTTCACTCCATTTCAGACATTGTAAATGATTGGTTTTAGTTATCAAGTGTCTGTCTGCCTCTGGCTCTTCTTCTCCACAGTTCCATTACCCTTGTTTTATTGTAACTTTGTGCCTTTCTTTTTTCCTCTATGTTTTAATGTTAACATTATAACCCCCTATTCCTTGTAAACCGATATGATATGATCTGTATCATGAATGTCGGTATAAAAAAGCATTAAATAAACAAATAAAAATAATAAGGAACTAACATTGTGTAACTATAGCATGAGCTATTTTTCCCTATATACATCACCATGCACTTATCCATATTACATTTCATCTGCCATTTGGATGCCCAAAATTCCAGTCTCACAAGGACTTCCTACAATTTATCACAATCCACTTGCGATTTAATTACTATGAATAATTTTATATCATCCACAAATTTGATTACCTCACTCGTCATATTCCTTTCTAGATCATTTATAAATATATTGAAAAGCACGGGTCCCAGTACAGATCCCTAAGGCACTCCACTGCTCACTCCCCTCCAATGAGAAAATTGTCCATTTAATCTGTACGTAATTTCTGTACACAGGGCCAGGCACACAAGAACACTTAGACTCGGTAAACGGTATAAAGTAAATTTTATTTGGCATTAAAAAGTGTTCTTGGGAGATGCTGTATACTAGGTGCCCTTTGTCTTTCAAAATAACCAGCATCTCGTTGATTGCAGGAAGTGATCCTTCTTTTATAGTTAAACACATACATAGAACAAATGCTTGACAAAGGATCATTCACCCATTGAGAGTTTTTCTCCATCTAAACCTGTCTGTCCTGAAACCCACCTCCTCCCACCATAAAGTTCCTTTATCAACATGGCTTTGATGCACTTTGTTTCTTCTGATCTCCTTTTGATCTTCTGTGTTGTGTAAACAGGTAGTAGGTCTGTGTTCTGAATAGACAGTAGGCCTGAATTCTGTTGCTGGTGCCAGGACTTTAATTAAAGCTGTAACCTCAGGTAATTTTCATTCACCTGGCTCCTGCAGTTGAGATAGGCATCTGTGAACCACAAGCTTGTCGTGAGAACCCAGTTTTCTTGTATTATGCTGTAAATATTGCCATTGATGTCCACCTGGCCTTTAATTATAGGCTTTGCAGAGCATACAAGTTTCCCAGATCTTCCACATTCTTGAGTCTTAGAGGGTCAGAAAGTCACTATATTTCAACAGTGTCAGTGTGAATCAGCCCGCTGAGGATTCTGGGACTGGCTGAATGAGCCAAAGTTCTGAACCAGAGTTATGAATTATATCATTTTCCCTCTTGTGGCACCGTCAATGGGAAAGGTGACACACCAACCAGTCGTTGATGATGAGCCATAACAAAGGAACTTAAAAGTGTGTCCTAACCACTAACCTTGGTATTTATCAGGTGTAGTGCATAGTTGTGTGTCCCTCTAGATTCCTAATTAATGTGAATGATACTCCCACAAGCATTCACTAGTTAATCAAATAATAACATTAAAACTAAATTACAATATAAATCCTCCAGTTCTATGGTTGAATTACAAATATAATACTATCATAATTTTAGTCTTACACTAGAAATTTCATTGCATAAGAAGGAAATACTATACTTAAACTAATAGTATGAAGAGAGTGATTTGTTCCTATTAGAAAATAGTCTGCATACTACAAAGTATATTATATTACATCACATACTATTATAACTAGCATAAAGCAAGAACTAAAAAATCATTAAAGAAGAAAGTATATATATATTCTCGTTACATTGTTTATAATAGATGAGTCTCTGCAAGAAGAACTGTTTCATATTGAGAACCAGGAATAGAAGTAGGTACGTGTAATAGGGAAGAACGAGTCCGAATATATGATAAAAGTGAAAAAGAACATTGAAAGCAACAACAGCCAAAAATCAGTATACAGAAGATAGCAAATACAGAAATAGTAACTTACGTAGCCAAGAGATTGAAGGAAGCCAGGAAAATATAGAGTCAAGCCATGAATCAGTAGCAGGATTTATACCACCTTGTGCATACATAACATGAGATAGATTTCGAAGGTGATGGAAAACATATGACATATTATGCTCATAAGCTGCTGTAGGAATATAGGTACAACACGCAGTACCAATGATAACACAAACCCCTCCTTTAGATGCAAGGATTGAATCCAAAGATAACCTATTTTGTTGAGCAGTAATTGCAGTTGCTCTGAGCTCAGTATTGATAATATTAAGACCTGCAGTAGTTAAGTTAACAAACTGCATAAACTGATAACGAATAGTCTGAATCCACTTGGCATTTGCAGCAGCTTGAACACCAGGTGTCAGCCAAGAAGCAAAGAACAATTCAGTTCTACTAAACAGTTTAAACTCATCAGGGACATCAGTTGGAGTAAGATAAGCAGAACGACGTACACGTTTTGAAAACATAGAGGGTGAGAATATAGAAAGAGGTGTAATAAATACAGGTGCAGCTAAGATCACCATAGCACAAGTACCACGCCATCGAAATGGAAGAAACTGATAGACAGAAATACCACATTGCCAGAAAACATCCATAAGAGGCTGTGAACCAAATTCTAAATATATAGCATGATAGACAGTATCACAAGAAGAAATACCTAGAAAAGGTCCAGTACCATTTTGTGAAAAACAAAAGGAAAAATGGGTAAGCGCAGTATGAAATAAAGGGCCTGAAAAAGGAGGTGGCCATGTATTAACAACAGAAGCAAAATGATTAAAGGTACAAGTCATTGAAGGTTGTATAGGAATTGCAGAAGAAACACACAGTGTAGGTGTATCCGAAGTTCCACAAATAATCCATTTTCCTGTCTCTCTACAAGAATAAGTAAGGTAACTAAGCTGACGAAGTAAATGCTGAGGACACACAGGGGAAGTCTCATTAATAACAGATGCATTCCACAAGGAAAGCATTGTAGAAGGGGAAAAAACCAAATTTAGTATATTGATTAGTGTTAGCAGCAGGGGGAATAGAATAAGGAGGTCCAAAAGTATGATTACCATAGAAACAAGCAGCAAAAGAAGAAATAAGAGAAGAAACTTGTGCTTGCGTTCCAGCAACTGGACAGGCAAGAGCATGATAGTAGCAAGAAACATTTGAAAGAGATAGGGGTATTGTCAGAACAAAACCTGCCATTTTAGTGGTATGAAAATGTTGAGAACACGCAATACAAGGAGTGTTGGGGTACGATGTAATAGAATGTTTATACATTAATTGATACCACATATTGGTAGAAAAAGGTGTATGTATAGGTAAAGAGAAATTAAGCAAAAGGTCAGAGGAAAGAATAGTAAAAGAGTAAGGAAGAGAGCAGAGTAAATAAAAAACACATAGATACATGATTTCTAAAATCTATTACTAATGAAGAAAACAAAAATAATAATTAGCTAACTCAGTAACCTTTCTAGTTAGAATATAAATCTACTAAATAATGCTTCAGTTGTTCCAAGATCAGTCCTTTAAAGAACAAAACAGGTCCTTAGATACTCCTAAGAATCCTACAAAATAATATAAAGTCCGTTCAAACCCATGAGGCTGCAAAAGCAGATTTAAAAATAAAGTCTCATCAAGTAGCTTCTGTGCTTGGGCACAAATCAATTAAATGAGTAAAAGTAGTGTCAGCATCTAAATGAGCAGCTGTAGGAGTTAATGTTGTTATTCTGTATGGTCCAGTATACACCGGATCTTTCCAAGTTCTGTGGGTAAAGTTGCGGCGATAGACTAGATCTCCTACTGCATACACCCTCGAAGGTTCTAACACTTTGGATTGCTTAGATCTGGCAGCATGTATTTGTTGACTTGCAACCTGCAAATTTTTAAGAAAAACAAACAGGTTATCTGGTACCTTAGCATGTTTCTGATACTCAACTTGTTGAGGTAAATTCATAGCTCTACCCATACACAGCTCAAAAGGAGTGAGTCCTATAGATCTCACTGGGCTCATTCTGATTGCCATCAGAGCAGCAGGTAAAGCTGTGAGCCAATTTTGCTCATAAGCCAACATCAGTTGTCTTAACTTTGTTTTAAGAATTCCATTCATTCTCTCTACCAAACCATTAGATGTAGGTCTATATACAGATACATGACGGCATTTGATGTTCAGATCTGATGTTTCTGCATGCATTAATTCATTTCTAAAATGTGATCCATTATCTGTCACAATTTTCACTGGTACCCCAAATCTGGGTATTATGTGGGTCAGCAATGCTTTTGCCAAATCTAAAACAGTGTACCACTTTCCTAATGGCTCAGTTTGTAAAATAGTAGCTGGATTTGTAACATTAGGATATTCTACCACTACCATTTCATTAAGTGCACGTAAATCTTGCACTAATCTCCATTTCCCTGAAGGTTTCAAAATTGGGAACAACGGGGTATTAAATGGCGAACCACTAGACTCTATTATCCCATGTTTCAGAAAAGATGCAATTTCTGGTTTGATTCCTTCTTGTGCTTCTCTAGATAAAGGGTACTGACTACGCTTAGGGCCCGTATAACCTGCCTTTAATTGAATTTCCACAGAATCTATACTCTGCACTTTACCATACGGATCATTCTCAGTTGCCCACACTGTCTCAGGCACATTAGGAAATTGGTCCTTTCTGTGTGTTATATTAACAAACTGTCTTACTAAATGTAGTGCTGAGGAGTTTGGTGCAAATGAGAGTTCTATTTCTAAGGCTTGTAACAAATCCCTTCCTAGTAAATTTACTGGACATTCTGGAGCATACAAAAACTGACTCATCACTTCTTTTCCTTCTAACTGCACCCTAGTTTTTTCCGTTCTCTGTACTAGCTTATTCTGTCCATTAAATCCTATAGTACAGATAGTTTCATCTGACAATGCAACTCCCTCAGGAAGTCTGGTGATCACAGATTTGGTTGCCCCTGAATCCAATAAAAAAGTATACGGTTGTTTATTTATATGTATTGTCAACATGGGATCTGCTGTTCCTGCCCTAATTTGCACCACCCCTAAAAGTCATTGATTATACCCATTTCCTGCTCTATACCTTTGAATCTCATTTGCAGGATCCCAGTGAGGGAATCCTCCTTGTCTCCCTCTATTACCAGTACTGTTATTATCAGGATTGACTCTACATTCATATGCATAATGCCCAAATTTACCACAGAACCAGCAGTCTATACCTGCTCTTCTATCAGGTCCAATCCCAGCTCCTTGTGATGGACTCCCGTACATTCCTCGTCCACCTATCCCTCTTCTGCCTCGCAACATCCCTCTACCACGGATGTTATTTCCTCTAGCTGTAATTACTGCACCTATCATTTGATTCTGGGAATAATTCTGTGGGTGAATCTGGGGGCAACCTACATTACACCCATCCTGCCCATGTTGTACTTCTGACACCAATTCTTTATCTGCACATGCTTTAACTCCTTCTGTCCCAATCACCTTATTTGTCTCTTCCTCTTTTAGTTTTTTCAGCTGTTCAACCTGAAGAGAGCACAACTTAGTTTGAACTTTAGTCAAATCATCCGTCCCCTTATTTTTCTCCCTAATATACAAATCCCCATAATGGCATATATTGAGGAACATTTCTGGCCATAATTTGCTTTCTAAACCTACTACAAGATCTAATTTTTGTTGTACACTTTTAGGTAAAGTTTTCCTTAAAGCTTGAAAAAACAGAGGTAACATTCCGAGCTGATCAAATGGCTGTTCCATCTGCCTAAACCAGTCTTCCTGCATTGCTTGCTAGGGATGTGAATCGTTTTCCATATCGTCTTAACGATAGAAATCGTGTGGCAGGGCAAGAAAATCGTCTTAGGCATGATTTTTTAGTTAAAAAATCGTTAAAAATCGTTTTTTCCGATTAGTGCGCACTAACTCGAGTTAGTGCGCACTAACGGGAGTTAGTGCGCACTAACTGAAAATGATACAATTTGACACTTTTCAGGTCAGTTAAGGTCAGTTTAGGAATGAATATGTATTCCTATTGGCTGCCCTCTTATTTATTCATGTTACCAAGTTTCCTACTGACAGTATATGGGGGATGGGAAATGGAAACAGTTGGTAGCTTGACAAAAACAAGTAATGTGATCAGTCAATGTGACTAGAACTTGTGCCCTAACCCTGATACCAGGGGTATTGTGATCTTCCTGCACACAGTGCCCTATCCCTATTAATACCAGGAGTGTTGTGATCTTCCTGCACACAGTGCCCTATCCCTAATACCAGGGGTGTTGTGATCTTCCTGCACACAGTGCCCTATTCCTGATACTGGGGGTGTTGTGATCTTCCTGCAGACAGTGCCCTATTCCTGATACCGGGGGTGTTGTGATCTTCTTGCACACATCCCGATATCAGGGATAGGGCACTGCATGCAGGAAGATCACAACACTCCTGGTATTAATAGGGATAGGGCACTGCATGCAGGAAGATCACAACACTCCTGGTATTAATAGGGATAGGGCACTGCATGCAGGAAAATCACAACACCCCTGGTATCAGGGATAGGGTACTGTGTGCAGGAAGATCACAATACCCCGGAGGAGTGAGGGTCAGGCAGCTCCCTCCCTGTCTGTGAAGCCAGCCTCTCACTAGTAATGCAGGGAGGGAGCTGTCTCAGACTTCACCATCCTCCCCCCCCCCCCTTACCCACACACCATTCACTAGCTGGGACATGGGGGAAGTCAGGAGTGAGGGTCAGGCAGCTCCCCCCTGTCTGTGAAGCCAGCCTCTCACTAGTACTGCAGGGAGGGAGCTGTCTCAGACTTCACCATCCACCCCCCCCCCCTCACCCACACACCATTCACTAGCTGGGACATGGGGGAAGTCAGGAGTGAGGGACAGGCAGCTCCCCCCTGTCTGTGAAGCCAGCCTCTCACTAGTAATGCAGGGAGGGAGCTGTCTCAGACTTCACCATCCTCCCCCCCCCCCCCTCACCCACACACCATTCACTAGCTGGGACATGGGGGAAGTCAGGAGTGAGGGTCAGGCAGCTCCCCCCTGTCTGCGAAGCCAGCCTCTCACTAGTAATGCAGGGAGGGAGCTGTCTCAGACTTCACCATCCTCCCCCCCCCCTCACCCACACACCATTCACTAGCTGGGACATGGGGGAAGTCAGGAGTGAGGGTCAGGCAGCTCCCCCCTGTCTGTGAAGCCAGCCTCTCACTAGTAATGCAGGGAGGGAGCTGTCTCAGACTTCACCATCCTCCCCCCCCCCCCCCCTCACCCACACACCATTCACTAGCTGGGACATGGGGGAAGTCAGGAGTGAGGGTCAGGCAGCTCCCCCCTGTCTGTGAAGCCAGCCTCTCACTAGTAATGCAGGGAGGGAGCTGTCTCAGACTTCACCATCCTCCCCCCCCCCTCACCCACACACCATTCACTAGCTGGGACATGGGGGAAGTCAGGAGTGAGGGTCAGGCAGCTCCCCCCTGTCTGTGAAGCCAGCCTCTCACTAGTAATGCAGGGAGGGAGCTGTCTCAGACTTCACCATCCACCCCCCCCCCCCTCACCCACAC
The DNA here is from genome assembly GCF_901001135.1 of Rhinatrema bivittatum. Classification (NCBI taxonomy): domain Eukaryota; kingdom Metazoa; phylum Chordata; class Amphibia; order Gymnophiona; family Rhinatrematidae; genus Rhinatrema; species Rhinatrema bivittatum. The sequence goes on along the minus strand of NC_042619.1, from coordinate 332,845,983 downwards.
ACCATTCACTAGCTGGGACATGGGGGAAGTCAGGAGTGAGGGTCAGGCAGCTCCCCACTGTCTGTGAAGCCAGCCTCTCACTAGTAATGCAGGGAGGGAGCTGTCTCAGACTTCACCATCCTCCCCCCCCCCCCTCACCCACACACCATTCACTAGCTGGGACATGGGGGAAGTCAGGAGTGAGGGTCAGGCAGCTCCCCCCTGTCTGTGAAGCCAGCCTCTCACTAGTAATGCAGGGAGGGAGCTGTCTCAGACTGGTATCAAGGTTAGGGCACTGTGTGCAGGAAGATCACAACACTCCTGGTATTAATAGGGATAGGGCACTGTAAGAGATGACTGTAGTAGATTGAATAAAGATCTGATGTTTCTGCTCTCCTCACACCAAACAAAAACAACACACAAGCAGAGAAGCCCTTCTTACAAAGCTGAGCTAGTGAGTTAAGTAGGAGGAAAAGTAAACATACTGGTGCCAGTGTGGCTACTTAAAAAATACACTTACCAACAATCAATTACATATATTTGAACTGTGTACAGTTCCAGCCAGGACCACCTTTCTAAAATGCACAGTGATTGGCAAATTCAACATGCACTAGCATTTCAGGTGCCTGCTAACAAAAATAATAAACAAACAAGTTCTAGTCACGTGAGTGCTGATCATTACATTACTTTTTTTGTCAAGCTTCCAACTGTTTCCATTTCACATCCCCCCAACCATATTGGTAACATCAATAGATAAGAGCACAGCCAGCCAATAGGAATACATACATACATATTCATTCCTAAGTGACCTTTACTGACCTGGGAAGTGTGAACACTTTGTTTCATTTTCTGTTGGTGTTCGTTAGTTTCCAGTTCCATTTCCCATCCCCCCAACCATCACCTCAGTGGTAACCTTGGTAACATCAATAGATAAGAGGGCAGCCAGCCAATAGGAACACATATTCATTCCTAACTGACCTTCAGTGACCTGGAAAGTGTTTATTTGTATCATTTTCAGTTAGTGCGCACTAAATCGAGTTAGTGCGCACTAACGGGGAGTTAGTGCGCACTAACTTGAGTTAGTGCGCACTAACACGATTTAACGATTTTTAACGATAAATCGTTAGAATTTCTATTGTATCGTGTTCTATAACGATTTAAGACGATATAAACATTATCGGACGATAATTTTAATCGTTGAAAAACGATTCACATCCCTATTTGCACATGCAGTCTGATATAATTTGTCCCATCCCATACACATGACATAAGGGTTGATAAATCTCTTTGTGTAGGGAAGTTTTGCCTTAAAGCTTCCCAGACATTCTGACGAAAATGATTAAAAGGATTACCATCATATTCTGAATTAGCTAATGTAATTTCCCTCATTCTAGCCTGTCTAAACAATGCATCTACATCAATTCCAGGCAGTCTAGCTAATAATGCTTTTATATCTCCAATGGCTAATGTCAATCCACTAGTTAATTTTTTCAAAATCACGAATCCATGCCCCTGCACCCTTGGTTAACGGCGGCAATTGCAGGATTAAATTAGTCAGATCAGTAAATTGCCATGGTGTGTACCGAGGGAGAACCTGCCCTCTCTCATTAGGTCTCCCTAACAATAGGGGATACTGTGCAGCTTCAGTCCCTGCTTGCTTTTCATATTTCTCCCATACCATTAAACCAGCATTCATATATTGATCATCCCACTCAGGATCCCCATAAGGACCTCTAATACACTGGCGGGCTACATTCATATCTCTGGAAGATAAAGAACCCTGTTTTGGATACGGGAACATATCTCCTCTCCTGTCCTCAGTCCATCTAGATAACCTATCCACCCATAATCCACATAATAGCGACTAGCTTCTTTCTCAGCCACTATTTCTTTTGGTGTCTGTTTACACACACTCTGGATTACCATAATCAGATCCCCGTTTCCATCTCTACAGGCTGTCTCTTCATCCTTCCCTTCGTGTATAATTACACATCCGTGAGTCTTACATTTTCTGGGTGGCTGTTGTCTAGTAAAATACTTTCCTAGTTTGTCTTGTTTGGCTTTAACCTTTTCCCTTACACTTTTATCCTCTCCCTCCACAATAATATCACTGTCCCCTGTTTTCTCTACGCTTTCAGATATTGTAAGCACTTCTCCAAACCTTTTTCTTAACTCATCTACAGTTAAACCTGATTGCACAGTGTTAGATGGATGCATTAACCCCTTCAAAATGCAAGTCATCTCCTGCCATCCTTCCTGTAATTCTACCTGAGGAGGGACAAATACCTCTGCTGGCTGCACTACCACCGGTGCTGTCCTCTGACAACAGAAGCAGGGGAAACCACTTCTGGCTTAGCAGCAGCAAAAGCACTGGGGGACTGAGATTGCCCAGACATACCCTCTCCTGAATTATCAATAACTGATAATGGAGTCACTGGGAGAGGATCTAACTGCAATGGTTTATAACCTGGGGCTACATCTTTTGGATTGACAGGTCCTAATTCTTTAGGCATAGTATATAATGGAAAATGCCCTAAATTAACCTGTGGCAATGCTGGGTATAATCCTGAATAACTAGAGGCATGGAGCATGGGATTCTCCGGTGCATACGCTGGCAGCCTTTTATCCCCCTCAGTGTCTGTACTAAACAGAATCTCTCTGCCTATACCATAAATCAAATACCTGCAAATGCTTATCTAACGATTTCCCTTTCTTTGAATCTCTAATATATTTAAGCAAATTTAACAGCACAGAAGATTGTAATGAGCCAGTTTGTGGCCACACGAAATCGGAATATTCTTTAGATGGCTTCAGAGTTAGCATCAGACCATTCATCGAAAATCAATGAGAATACAAAGATTTGTAAGGTAGCAGAGAGAACTGAAGGGAAAAAAACAGTCAGAAAGGAGAGAGAAAAAAAAAACCTAACTGAAACAAAATACCTGAGGAAGGTTGAACATACAATCACTATACATGTGCACTCAAACACGCAAATAATACAGATAATAAAAATTTTATACTTACAGACGTCTTTTGAAAATTATTATTTTTTTTTTTTACCTATTTCATAACTGGAACCAGCGGCCGCACAAAAACTTCATTAAGCTTCTTCTCTGAACTCAAATATCCTCCGGGATAACCTCCAGTCTACCTGGGCAACACAATCTTTGGACGGAAAGCCAAATTAAATGTCCGAGAACCTAGTGTATTTTTGTCCACCAAAAGTAACACTACAGCAAAGAATATTAATAATAATAATAATAACAACAGTTATTTGGCCCCACGTTGCTGACGCCAAAAATGTACATAATTTCTGTACACAGGGCCAGGCACACAAGAACACTTAGACTCAGTAAACGGTATAAAGTAAATTTTATTTGGCATCAAAAAGCGTTCTTGGGAGATGCTGTATACTAGGTGCCCTTTGTCTTTCAAAATAAACCAGCATCTCGTTGAATGCAGGAAGTGATCCTTCTTTTATAGTTAAACACATACATAGAACAAATGCTTGTCAAAGGATCATTCCACCCATTGAGAGTTTTTCTCCATCTAAACCTGTCTGTCCTGAAACCACCCTCCTCCACCATAAAAGTTCCTTTATCAACATGGCTTTGATGCATTTTGTTTCTTCTGATCTCCTTTTGATCTTCTGTGTTGTGTAAACAGGTAGTAGGTCTGTGTTCTGCATAGACAGTAGGCCTGAATTCTGTTGCTGGTGCCAGGACTTTAATTAAAGCTGTAACCTCAGGTAATTTTCATTCACCTGGCTCCTGCAGTTGAGATAGGCATCTGTGAACCACAAGCTTGTCGTGAGAACCCAGTTTTCTTGTATTATGCTGTAAATATTGCCATTGATGTCCACCTGGCCTTTAATTATAGGCTTTGCAGAGCATACAAGTTTCCCAGATCTTCCACATTCTTGAGTCTTAGAGGGTCAGAAAGTCACTATATTTCAACAGTGTCAGTGTGAATCAGCCCGCTGAGGATTCTGGGACTGGCTGAATGAGCCAACGTTCTGAACCAGAGTTATGAATTATATCAAATCCTATTCTCTGTTTCCTGTCTTTTAATGAGTTTGTAATCCATGAAAGGACTTTTTACTTTTCCTAGAAGCCTCTCATGAGGAACTTTGTCAAACACCTTCTGAAAATCCAAATACACTACATCTACTGGTTCACCTTTATCTACATGTTTATTAAACCCTTTCAAAAGAGTAAAGCAGATCTGTGAGGCAAGACTTGCCTTGGGTAAAGCCATGCTGACCTTTTTTCCATTAAACCATGTCTTCTATATGTTCTGTGATTTTGATATTTAGAACGATTTCCACTATTTTTTCTGGCACTGAAGTCAGGCTAACTGGTCTATAGTTTCCTGGATTACCCCCAGAGCCCTTTGTAAATATTGGGGTTAGATTAGCCACCCTCCAGTCTTCAGGTACAATGGATGATTTAATGATAGGTTTACACAATTTTATAATAGATCTGAAATTTCATTTTTGAGTTCCTTCAGAACCCTGGGGTGTATACCATCCAGTCCAGGTGATTTACTACTCTTTAGTTTGTCAGTCTGGCCTACCAACATCTTCTACGTTCACGGTGATTTGGTTCAGTCCATCTGAATCATTACCCATGAAACCTTCTCCGAAACGAGTATCTCCCCAACATCCTCTTCAGTAAACACCGAAGTAAAGAAATCATTTAATCTTTCCATGATGGCCTTATCTTCTCTAAGTGCCTCTTTAACCCCTTGATCATCTAACGGTCCAACTAACTCCCTCGCAGGCTTTCTGCTTCGGATATATTTTAAAAAGATTTTTACTGTGAGTTTTTGCCTCTACAGCCAACTTCTTTTCAAATTCTCTCTTAGCCTGTCTTATCAATGTCTTACATTTAACTTGCCATCACTTATGCTTTATCCTATTTTCTTCTGTTGGATCCTTCTTCCAATTTTTGAATGAAGATGTTTTGGCTAAAATAGCCTCTTTCACCTCATCTTTTCACCATGATACAAAACGTTAGATACCTGAACGGTTTTAATGATGCACAATCAATGACAAACCTTTTCCGTGTTAAGAAATCAGTAGTAGAACTAGGGGTCACAAATGGAACTCTAGGGAGGATGATTCAAAACCAATGTCAGGAAATATTTCTTCACAGAAGGGGTGGTGGATAGAGATATGATTTGGCTGAACCTTTTGGTTCGGCCTTTGTTATCGGTCCACCACGGGAAATCATTTCCCGCAGTTCGGGCCGATATTTTTTTGGCTGTCCTGAACTGAAAAAAAACAACCCATCCCAACCCTTCAGATTTAATTAATTACAATCCCCCACCCTCACGACCCCCCCAAAACTTGCCTAAAGTCCCTGGTGGTCCAGCGGGGGTCCCGGGAGTGATCTCCTGCTCTCGGGCCATCGGCTGCCAGTAAACAAAATGGCCCCGGTGGTGACATGGGCTATCGGTGCCATTGGCCAGCCTCTGTCACATGGTAGGAGCAATGGACGGCTGGTGCCATCTTAAAAAATGGTATTAGAGATCTCTATAACACCATTAAAACAGACCAAAGGGAGTCCATTGTAATTACCGAAAGCTTCAGAAGGGCTGGGCATATTATATAGAAATACATACCTCGGTCTTCTTGTCCAAACTTCTACTCCCCAGAATCTCTACTTTTACCTTTTGAAATTGAAACTTTAGCCTGGGAAGAGACCGACGCATCGGCTCCTAGCATAGAGTTCTTCAAAACTGCCGAGGCCTCAAAGCCAGAAGTAGGAGCCGGCATTAACACGGTCAGTCTCCCAGTATAAGAAATTTCTTCTGAAGCCACCAGTCTAGGACCCGAAGGTCCACATGGCGGTGAGGAGAAATCCAAATTTAGTGGCACTGTAGGTAAAGGAAGGGTAAGCAGTGCTCTGGAACTAAGCGTGGTCTGAATGTCCAGCAACTGGTCCATCCGCTCCTCATGGCCCGCCACCAAGGACACCTCCAGAATAGTAGCACTAGCAGCCAGGAACAGAAACCCCTTGATAGTTGGTTGCAATGGATCTAGGACGGGGGTAATTAGCCCCATTTCCCTAATCTTTGCCTTCTTCTTGGTATGTGGCATTGTGGCAACAATTGTTTAAAGAAATGAGGAGCTCCACTGTCCTGTGCCTTTCACCTGGTGGCCATCTTGGAATTCCCCATTTTCTATGTTTCTATGTTTTTATGATCCCAACTTCAGGCAACTTCCCTGTTTTATTTCTGAATCAGGTTCTGGCTGGAAGTCTGGAGAATGTGGGCAGGGAAGGAGGCTTGCTTCTGGGTCTGGTTCTGGCAGAGCTGCTGGGCTATCTGGGGGCTGCTTCCAGGTCTTGTATTGGCAGAGCTGCCGAGCTGCTCTCAGCTCCTCACCACCTCAGTCTTCATGCCACTATCTGATCCTAGGCAAGGCATCTCCTCTCTCCAGTCTTCTGTCCATACCTAGTCTTCTCCCTCCTCAATAGCAAGTATTGCTGGGGCTGCTTCAAGTTCACTTCCTTCTCTTTATTTGCCCCCCATCTTATACTTTCCAGTTGATAAATATGCATAAGCTCATGCATAATCATGTATTGGATGGATGATCTTTGCCAAATTGCAGGTCTTTTTACCCCTCCCTTTTTCTCATGGGGGGTTCTGCAATGTTTGGACTGAGGCTAGATTCCAGCATCTGCATTATCTTCATTCCAGAATACTCCCCCTTAATCCAAGTGTGGGAAGTCCCCTCTGATCTCTGGATTCCCTTGGCTGGTCCATGACTTCTGCTTATGAGGCTTAAGTTGCTTGCATTTCCCTCTGCCTTCATTTTATTTACACAGGAGCTTTCAAACGGCAGATCTTGATAAGTATCCTTCATATCTGATTATAAAGTTCTCATCTGGCAAAGTTTATTTTCTTTAGCTATCACAGTGTTTTTTTGGCCTGTCAGAGTACTTGTCTGTATCCTTTTTTGGCTATTATGATTCATATTAGGGGCTTATCAATGGTTAAATATAGGAATATCTCTCTATATTCCCCCTTCTTAAATGGGATGAGCCAAGCAATGGAGCTTATCACTGCTTAAGCCTAGCTATCAGGCTACTATGCAGGCCTCAGCTGTATAACATGTATAACCACCAATGATGACATCATCAACATGAGGTAGGACTAATGCAACAATATAACAATCACGGTACTTATAAGGAATCATATTAGTAATAATAGAATGTGAGTAATGTAATAATGTTAATAGATAGAAACAGTGAATAAAATCATTGTTATAATGAGGAAAGGCAAAGTGGTAAAAGTATAATGAAGGAAAATAAATGGGGAATAATAACAGGAAATATATAAGAGGATAATAAGAAATAAGGAAATAATGTAGCTCTTACGCAGTACATGCTGTACAAATATGAGGTAGGGACATCATCTCAGATGTGAGGTAGAGTAGTATATGTGAGCAATCTCCTTTCCCTAGTCTGGAAAGTGATGGTGTGATCACTTATTATCTGGTACCTCATACAGTTCCAGAGACAGGAGGTTGGGGACGTCTTGCAAGCGCATAGCTGTTACGCGCGCTGGCCATGGCAGACCCCACGGCTCGGCCCCCCTCACTTCTTTCAAGTGATCCAGCACCTGGTCCTTCATCTCTGGTGGCTGTGGGGCCACCGGCTCCATCCTCGGGCTCTGCTGCAGTTCCGGCTCTGCCTTGCAGTTTCCTGATCTTCCTGCGTCGGGCCTCTCTGCATGCCCACGGAGAGATGCCGTCCCGAACAGCACCGCGCCCCTCCCTAGGCCACGTGTGTGCGCACAGCCTGATCCTTAATAGGGCCCACAGATGAACCTGGTCGTGGCCCCAGATGATGACATCGGCAGAGCTCCGGTATATAAGCCCAGGCTCCACTCTCTCAAATTGCCTTTGCAACAGGTCCCCTCGCTAGTCGAGTGCTCGTTGCTTCTTCTGTTCCTGGTTCCTGATCCTGATTGCCATTGTTCCTGCTTTCTTGTTCCTGAGTTCCTGTTCTTTCATCACTCCTTCGGATTGCTAACCTGGTTTGACCTCTGTATTGCCTGACTAGTTCATTGCCTCTCTCCAACCCCAGACCTCTGCATTGCCTGACTACTCTGTTGTCTCTCTCCAACCACGGACCTCTGCATCACCTGACCACGCTATTGCTTCTCTCCAGCCCTGGACTTCTGCTTCATTTGAACCATCCTTGACTCTCTCCTCATCCAGATCTCAGCCTTGCTTGCCACCTGCTTCCAGACCTGCCACCAGCCCTGAACCCAGCTTGCTTACAGATGCTTCTTCAGCCTTTGTCCTGGACGTGATTCATTCAGGCTTTGGCCTGCTCTTGCTCAGGTGCCTCTGTCAAACTGTGTTCCTATTGGTATCCGGGTCTCCAGGACTCCGCCTCGTCTAGTACAGACTGATACCTACACTAGTTGCATGCCTCTGGGCTGACCTTGATCCACCCATCGATGACCACTGGCAGAGGCACCTAAGTCAGCCGGCCCCGGCACCTCAAGGCTCAACCCACAGGGAAACGAGGGCTGGTATTGGTGAAGCACCAGCCGGCCTCTGTCCATCAGCCTTTTCTGGCCTGCCGACAGTGGGGACCCCATAGGATCCCTCCTATGGGTAGCATCAACCCCACCTCAGCCCAAGGGTCCACCTCTGGCGCAACAATAGCTTTATGGTGAGAAATTTCCCATATGTGTCTTTTGAGGGCCCTTACTCTTTTAAAGAGGGGTAATGGAAAATAGCAGGTGAGCCATGATCACCATGGCTAGGGCAGGTAAGGCATAAGACAGGATATATGTTGTTTGTAAAATATCTTCATTTCTGGCATCATTTATTTATTTATTTTTTATTTTTATATACCGATGATCCTGTATACAATACATATTGCACCGGTTTACATGGAACTGAACAGTCGCCTCTGGGGCTGAATACATTAAAACAGGTGTACAGGAACACTTTTAGGGAGACATTCAAAAACTCAGTTAACTGAAACTAAGGATCCAAACTCAGAAAACATATGTACATAGGTATATATAACGACTATTGTTTTATCAGGTTTTAGCTCTCAGGGAAAGCTTGGGTGAATAGCCAAGTCTTAAGCTTCTTTGTGAAAGGCAAAAATCATAGTTGTAGTCAGCAATTTCTGCTGTGTCTTGATCTACAGACAATTCCACAGTGTGACAGGCTTTATAGCCTAAAAGATAAACCAGGTTTTTATCAAAGTTGATTTCATGGCCCCGAAACACATCCAGGATTTCTACCTCTGTGGGAATCGGGTCTGGTTCTAGGTTGTATGAAGACACACCCCCTACAATAACTATTGAGTTCTTAGGTACTGTGACTAAAGAAACATTACTGGGTAAGGGAACCTTACTGGTAACATCGTACTTGTTAGAAATAGCAAGCTCTTTCAGAGGGGTGCTTACTAACCCAACATTATTTACAACAGTGACCTTGGTTTCAGAGAATTCATCATATTTTGTCATGAGGGGGGATTTAAATCAGATCGGGACCCGGAGGAAGAAGTGCAACTGCCATCCTGCCTGACTGACCCATCAAGGCCCCACTAACCTGGTTCTTTTATCTTTCCATTCTCTCTCTCTCTGTCTCATTGTTATTTTCTTTTTTCTCTGCACAGGCGCTGTTACCCTTGGCCCCAGACGTCCGACCCGCGCCCCTCCCCTTTGGCTGATGCTGATGCTGATATTGCTGATGTCAGAAAAAGTGCGCCAAGAGGGGGGATTTAAAACGAATCAGGACCCGGGTGAAGAAGTGCGACTACCTGCCTGACTGACCCATCAAGGCCCCACTAACCTGGTTCTTTTCTCTCTCCATTCTCTTTCTGTCTCATTGTTATTTTCTTTTTTCTCTGCACAGGTGCTGTCACCCTCGGCCCCGGACGTCCAACCCGCGCCCCTCCCCTTTGGCTGACGCTGATGTTACTGATGTCGGAAAAAGCCTGCCAAGAGAGGGGATTTAAAGTGGATCGGGACCCGGAGGCACTGTGCGCTGGCGTCGCGCTGCAAAGGAGCACAACAAAGAGGCATGGCCCTATGTACGCCCCTTCATACACCCCTGAGAACCTGAGAACATAAGACGAACAGACTAGACATCCAGAACAGTGAACACTTAACATGGACAATGAACAAAAAGAGCTGGTAATGCAAACGATCAAAATCTGCCTAAACAAAGGTAAATATGGGGATAATCAAAGAGACAGATACACTGCAAGGGAAACAAAGAAAACAAAATCTAGTAATCTCATACAAATAAAAAAGACCAAAATCACAACCAATGCAATTAAAAATAATTTGTTAATGATAACATTCCTGCTAGTAAATTCACAATCCGTCACAAAGAAATTCCCAATAATTACAGATCTATTATATGACACCAAACCTAGTTTCATTGCAGTCACAGAATCATGGTTAAAAAAATCAGACACAGTTTAAAAAAATCAAATAGCACATAGAAACTATGATGTCTTTTTCAATCCCCAGAATAAATAAAAGGGGGGGGGGGGGGGACTACTAATAATAATTGAAAAAAAATTCAAATGTAAACTAATTCTACAACACCTCCAAGGAATCACAAAATTGTAATGTTTGAAACTAACAAGATACAAATGTGCCTCATATACAGTCCACCAAACCTCCTAGAACTAAACATCTCTCCACTAATTGAATTTCTAACAACAAACCTAAATACTTCAAAACCTACCATCGTGCTAGGAGACTTTAACCTTCACATGGACACACACCCATTATCAAACACCTGCCAGACACTAATGGATATTATGACAGCACTAAGATTCACTCTAATTACCGATAAACCCACACACAAAGCAGGACACTCCCTTGCCCTAACATTTATCAACCCCAGCTACTTAGAACATATTAAAACAGATTTCACACAAATTCCATGGTCAGATCACTTCATACAATCTTCTATTAAATATCTTGGACCACAAGTGAAACAAACAAAAGAACCCATAGAATGTAAGTTTCATCTGCCTTATAACAGAAACACTAAAAGACAAATTAGAAGAAAAATTAACTGAATTTGACTATAATGACTGCTGTTCTACAACAACAGCATGGATGCGAACAGCCAACAATCTAGTAGATGGGATAAACCCCGTAAAATTTATACGCATCAAAGAACCAAAACAAATAAATCCCTGGCATAATGAAAAGATAAAGGAAGTCAAAAGAAATCTAAGGAAAAAAGAAAAAGAATGGAGAAAAGAAAAAACAACTGAAAACCTAACTAAATTTAGAAAACACCTAGCATACTACAAACAAGTAATTCTTGATGCAAAGAAACTAACTGCTAACATAAGAGGAAATATACAGTTTATAAAATTATACTTGTAATTAAAAATGATACATGTATAAAAGGACAAGATTTATCACATTCAACAAATAGTATTTATCATATAATTATGTAACCAAATCTTTATGGCACCTGTTTAGAATGTATGATCCTATACAATTATCAACATTAATTTATGTGACTTACTGTAAACCATTGTGATGATATTTAACTTAACGACGGTATAGAAAAGATTTTAAGTAAATAAATAAATAAATAAATAAGAACATAAGAACATGCCATACTGGGTCAGACCAAGGGTCCATCAAGCCCAGCATCCTGTTTCCAACAGTGGCCAATCCAGACCATAAGAACCTGGCAAGTACCCAAAACTAAGTCTATTCAATGTTACCATTGCTAGTAATAGCAGTGGCTATTTTCTAAGTCAACTTAATTAATAGCAGGTAATGGACTTCTCCTCCAAGAACTTATCCAATCCTTTTTTAAACACAGCTATACTAACTGCACTAACCACATCCTCTGGCAACAAATTCCAGTTTAACTGTGCGTTGAGTAAAAAAGAACTTTCTCCGATTAGTTTTAAATGTGCAACATGCTAACTTCATGGAGTGCCCCCTAGTCTTTCTATAATCTTACATTTCTCTTGGACATTCTCTGAGGACAAACCGCACAGAGCTTCTGTAGTATCTTTTAGGGATGTGAATCGTTTTTCAACGATTAAAATTATCGTCCGATAATGTTTATATCGTCTTAAATCGTTATAGAACACGATACAATAGAAATTCTAACGATTTATCGTTAAAAATCGTTAAATCGTGTTAGTGCGCACTAACTCGAGTTAGTGCGCACTAACTCCCCGTTAGTGCGCACTAACTCGATTTAGTGCGCACTAACTGAAAATGATACAAATAAACACTTTCCAGGTCACTGAAGGTCAGTTAGGAATGAATATGTGTTCCTATTGGCTGGCTGCCCTCTTATCTATTGATATTACCAAGGTTACCACTGATGTGATGGTTGGGGGGATGGGAAATGGAACTGGAAACTAACGAACACCAACAGAAAATGAAACAAAGTGTTCACACTTCCCAGGTCAGTAAAGGTCACTTAGGAATGAATATGTATGTATGTATTCCTATTGGCTGGCTGTGCTCTTATCTATTGATGTTACCAATATGGTTGGGGGGATGTGAAATGGAAACAGTTGGAAGCTTGACAAAAAAAGTAATGTAATGATCAGCACTCACGTGACTAGAACTTGTTTGTTTATTATTTTAGTTAGCAGGCACCTGAAATGCTAGTGCATGTTGAATTTGCCAATCACTGTGCATTTTAGAAAGGTGGTCCTGGCTGGAACTGTACACAGTTCAAATATATGTAATTGATTGTTGGTAAGTGTATTTTTTAAGTAGCCACACTGGCACCAGTATGTTTACTTTTCCTCCTACTTAACTCACTAGCTCAGCTTTGTAAGAAGGGCTTCTCTGCTTGTGTGTTGTTTTTGTTTGGTGTGAGGAGAGCAGAAACATCAGATCTTTATTCAATCTACTACAGTCATCTCTTACAGTGCCCTATCCCTATTAATACCAGGAGTGTTGTGATCTTCCTGCACACAGTGCCCTAACCCTGATACCAGTCTGAGACAGCTCCCTCCCTGCATTACTAGTGAGAGGCTGGCTTCACAGACAGGGGGGAGCTGCCTGACCCTCACTCCTGACTTCCCCCATGTCCCAGCTAGTGAATGGTGTGTGGGTGAGGGGGGGGGGAGGATGGTGAAGTCTGAGACAGCTCCCTCCCTGCATTACTAGTGAGAGGCTGGCTTCACAGACAGGGGGGAGCTGCCTGACCCTCACTCCTGACTTCCCCCATGTCCCAGCTAGTGAATGGAGTGTGGGTGAGGGGGGGGGGAGGATGGTGAAGTCTGAGACAGCTCCCTCCCTGCATTACTAGTGAGAGGCTGGCTTCGCAGACAGGGGGGAGCTGCCTGACCCTCACTCCTGACTTCCCCCATGTCCCAGCTAGTGAATGGTGTGTGGGTGAGGGGGGGGGGGGAGGATGGTGAAGTCTGAGACAGCTCCCTCCCTGCATTACTAGTGAGAGGCTGGCTTCACAGACAGGGGGGAGCTGCCTGACCCTCACTCCTGACTTCCCCCATGTCCCAGCTAGTGAATGGTGTGTGGGTGAGGGGGGGGGGGAGGATGGTGAAGTCTGAGACAGCTCCCTCCCTGCATTACTAGTGAGAGGCTGGCTTCACAGACAGGGGGGAGCTGCCTGTCCCTCACTCCTGACTTCCCCCATGTCCCAGCTAGTGAATGGTGTGTGGGTGAGGGGGGGGGGTGGATGGTGAAGTCTGAGACAGCTCCCTCCCTGCATTACTAGTGAGAGGCTGGCTTCACAGACAGGGGGGAGCTGCCTGACCCTCACTCCTGACTTCCCCCATGTCCCAGCTAGTGAATGGTGTGTGGGTGAGGGGGGGGGGGGGAGGATGGTGAAGTCTGAGACAGCTCCCTCCCTGCATTACTAGTGAGAGGCTGGCTTCACAGACAGGGGGGAGCTGCCTGACCCTCACTCCTGACTTCCCCCCATGTCCCAGCTAGTGAATGGTGTGTGGGTGGGGGGGGGGGGGGGGGGAGGATGGTGAAGTCTGAGACAGCTCCCTCCCTGCATTACTAGTGAGAGGCTGGCTTCGCAGACAGGGGGGAGCTGCCTGACCCTCACTCCTGACTTCCCCCATGTCCCAGCTAGTGAATGGTGTGTGGGTGAGGGGGGGGGGGAGGATGGTGAAGTCTGAGACAGCTCCCTCCCTGCATTACTAGTGAGAGGCTGGCTTCACAGACAGGGGGGAGCTGCCTGACCCTCACTCCTGACTTCCCCCATGTCCCAGCTAGTGAATGGTGTGTGGGTGAGGGGGGGGGGGAGGATGGTGAAGTCTGAGACAGCTCCCTCCCTGCATTACTAGTGAGAGGCTGGCTTCACAGACAGGGGGGAGCTGCCTGACCCTCACTCCTGACTTCCCCAATGTCCCAGCTAGTGAATGGTGTGTGGGTGAGGGGGGGGGGGGAGGATGGTGAAGTCTGAGACAGCTCCCTCCCTGCATTACTAGTGAGAGGCTGGCTTCGCAGACAGGGGGGAGCTGCCTGACCCTCACTCCTGACTTCCCCCATGTCCCAGCTAGTGAATGGTGTGTGGGTGAGGGGGGGGGGGGAGGATGGTGAAGTCTGAGACAGCTCCCTCCCTGCATTACTAGTGAGAGGCTGGCTTCACAGACAGGGGGGAGCTGCCTGACCCTCACTCCTGACTTCCCCCATGTCCCAGCTAGTGAATGGTGTGTGGGTGAGGGGGGGGGGGGGGGGTGGGGGAGGATGGTGAAGTCTGAGACAGCTCCCTCCCTGCATTACTAGTGAGAGGCTGGCTTCACAGACAGGGGGGAGCTGCCTGACCCTCACTCCTGACTTCCCCCATGGCTAGTGAATGGTGTGTGGGTGAGGGGGGGGGGGGGGGGGGATGGTGAAGTCTGAGACAGCTCCCTCCCTGCATTACTAGTGAGAGGCTGGCTTCGCAGACAGGGGGGAGCTGCCTGACCCTCACCCCTGACTTCCCCCATGTCCCAGCTAGTGAATGGTGTGTGGGTGAGGGGGGGGGGGGAGGATGGTGAAGTCTGAGACAGCTCCCTCCCTGCATTACTAGTGAGAGGCTGGCTTCACAGACAGGGGGGAGCTGCCTGACCCTCACTCCTGACTTCCCCCATGTCCCAGCTAGTGAATGGGGTGAGGGGGGGGGGGGAGGATGGTGAAGTCTGAGACAGCTCCCTCCCTGCATTACTAGTGAGAGGCTGGCTTCACAGACAGGGGGGAGCTGCCTGCCCCTCACTCCTGACTTCCCCCATGTCCCAGCTAGTGAATGGTGTGTGGGTGAGGGGGGGGGGTGGATGGTGAAGTCTGAGACAGCTCCCTCCCTGCATTACTAGTGAGAGGCTGGCTTCACAGACAGGGGGGGAGCTGCCTGACCCTCACTCCTGACTTCCCCCATGTCCCAGCTAGTGAATGGTGTGTGGGTGAGGGGGGGGGGGGGGAGGATGGTGAAGTCTGAGACAGCTCCCTCCCTGCATTACTAGTGAGAGGCTGGCTTCACAGACAGGGGGGAGCTGCCTGACCCTCACTCCTGTCTTCCCCCATGTCCCAGCTAGTGAATGGTGTGTGGGTGGGGGGGGGGAGGATGGTGAAGTCTGAGACAGCTCCCTCCCTGCATTACTAGTGAGAGGCTGGCTTCGCAGACAGGGGGGAGCTGCCTGACCCTCACTCCTGACTTCCCCCATGTCCCAGCTAGTGAATGGTGTGTGGGTGAGGGGGGGGGAGGATGGTGAAGTCTGAGACAGCTCCCTCCCTGCATTACTAGTGAGAGGCTGGCTTCACAGACAGGGGGGAGCTGCCTGACCCTCACTCCTGACTTCCCCCATTTCCCAGCTAGTGAATGGTGTGTGGGTGAGGGGGGGGGGGGAGGATGGTGAAGTCTGAGACAGCTCCCTCCCTGCATTACTAGTGAGAGGCTGGCTTCACAGACAGGGGGGAGCTGCCTGACCCTCACTCCTGACTTCCCCCATGTCCCAGCTAGTGAATGGTGTGTGGGTGAGGGGGGGGGAGGATGGTGAAGTCTGAGACAGCTCCCTCCCTGCATTACTATTGAGAGGCTGGCTTCACAGGCAGGGGGGAGCTGCCTGACCCTCACTCCTGACTTCCCCCATGTCCCAGCTAGTGAATGGTGTGTGGGTGAGGGGGGGGGAGGATGGTGAAGTCTGAGACAGCTCCCTCCCTGCATAACTAGTGAGAGGCTGGCTTCACAGACAGGGGGGAGCTGCCTGACCCTCACTCCTGACTTCCCCCATGTCCCAGCTAGTGAATGGTGTGTGGGTGAGGGGGGGGGGGAGGATGCTGAAGTCTGAGACAGCTCCCTCCCTGCATTACTAGTGAGAGGCTGGCTTCACAGACAGGGGGAGCTGCCTGACCCTCACTCCTGACTTCCCCGATGTCCCAGCTAGTGAATGGTGTGTGGGTGAGGGGGGGGGGGTGGATGGTGAAGTCTGAGACAGCTCCCTCCCTGCATTACTAGTGAGAGGCTGGCTTCACAGACAGGGGGGAGCTGCCTGTCCCTCACTCCTGACTTCCCCCATGTCCCAGCTAGTGAATGGTGTGTGGGTGAGGGGGGGGGGGGTGGATGGTGAAGTCTGAGACAGCTCCCTCCCTGCATTACTAGTGAGAGGCTGGCTTCACAGACAGGGGAGAGCTGCCTGACCCTCACTCCTGACTTCCCCCATGTCCCAGCTAGTGAATGGTGTGTGGGTGAGGGGGGGGGGGAGGATGGTGAAGTCTGAGACAGCTCCCTCCCTGCATTACTAGTGAGAGGCTGGCTTCACAGACAGGGGGGAGCTGCCTGACCCTCACTCCTGACTTCCACCATGTCCCAGCTAGTGAATGGTGTGTGGGTGAGGGGGGGGGGGGAGGATGGTGAAGTCTGAGACAGCTCCCTCCCTGCATTACTAGTGAGAGGCTGGCTTCGCAGACAGGGGGGAGCTGCCTGACCCTCACTCCTGACTTCCCCCATGTCCCAGCTAGTGAATGGTGTGTGGGTAAGGGGGGGGGGGGAGGATGGTGAAGTCTGAGACAGCTCCCTCCCTGCATTACTAGTGAGAGGCTGGCTTCACAGACAGGGGGGAGCTGCCTGACCCTCACTCCTCCGGGGTATTATGATCTTCCTGCACACAGTGCCCTATCCCTGATACCAGGGGTGTTGTGATCTTCCTGCATGCAGTGCCCTATCCCTATTAATACCAGGAGTGTTGTGATCTTCCTGCATGCAGTGCCCTATCCCTATTAATACCAGGAGTGTTGTGATCTTCCTGCATGCAGTGCCCTATCTCTGATATCGGGATGTGTGCAAGAAAATCACAACACCCCCGGTATCAGGAATAGGGCACTGTGTGCAGGAAGATCACAACACCCCCAGTATCAGGAATAGGGCACTGTGTGCAGGAAGATCACAACACCCCTGGTATTAGGGATAGGGCACTGTGTGCAGGAAGATCACAACACTCCTGGTATTAATAGGGATAGGGCACTGTGTGCAGGAAGATCACAATACCCCTGGTATCAGGGTTAGGGCACAAGTTCTAGTCACATTGACTGATCACATTACTTGTTTTGTCAAGCTACCAACTGTTTCCATTTCCCATCCCCCATATACTGTCAGTAGGAAACTTGGTAACATGAATAAATAAGAGGGCAGCCAATAGGAATACATATTCATTCCTAAACTGACCTTAACTGACCTGAAAAGTGTCAAATTGTATCATTTTCAGTTAGTGCGCACTAACTCCCAGTTAGTGCGCACTAACTCCCGTTAGTGCGCACTAACTCGAGTTAGTGCGCACTAATCGGAAAAAAACGATTTTTAACGATTTTTTAACTAAAAAATCGTGCCTAAGACGATTTTCTTGCCCTGCCACACGATTTCTATCGTTAAGACGATATGGAAAACGATTCACATCCCTAGTATCTTTTAGGAAAGGCTTACTGGGACATAACCAATATATGTCCTTTGGTTGTTGGCATAGGACTAAATTAGGAACTAAATATTTCTCTGGGTTGTCTACATGCTATACAGAGGTATAGCATTACTCATATGATAAGCAATCTGAACATGGATACACTTCATGTTACTTCAGGTAATTTTAGGGAAAGCATCTGTAATTTGCAGATGATACAAAATTTTTCAGAGTAGTTAAATCACATGCAGATTGTGATAAATTGCAGGAAGACCTTGGAGACTGGAAAATTGGGCATCCAAATGGCAGATGAAATTTAATGTGGATAAGTGCAAGGTGATGCATATAGGGGAAAAAAACCCATGCTATAGTTACACAATGTTAGGTTCCATATTAGGAGCTACCACCCAAGAAAGAGATCTAGGCGTCATAGTGGATAACACATTGAAATCGTCGGTTCAGGGTGCTGCGGCAGTCAAAAAAGCAAACAAAATGTTGGGAATTATTAGAAAGGGAATGGTGAATAAAATGGAAAATGTCATAATGCCTCTGTATTGCTCCATGGTGAGACCGCACCTTGAATATTGTGTACAATTCTGGTCACTGCATCTCAAAAAAGATATAGTTGCGATGGAGAAGGTACAGAGAAGGGCGACCAAAATGATAAAGGAGATGGAACAGCTCCCCTATGAGGAAAGACTAAAGAGGTTAGGATTTTTCAGCTTGGAGAAGAGATGGCTGAGGGGGGATATGATAGAGATGTTTAAAATCATGAGAGGTCTAGAATGGGTAAATGTGAATCGGTTATTTACTCTTTCGGATAATAGAAGGACTAGGGGGCACTCCATGAAGTTAGCATGTGGCACATTTAAAACTAATCGAAGAAAGTTCTTTTTCACTCAACACACAATTAAACTCTGGAATTTGTTGCCAGGGGATGTGGTTAGTGCAGTTATTGTAGCTGGGTTTAAAAAAGGATTGGATAAGTTGTTGGAGGAGAAGTCCATTACCTGCTATTAATTAAGTTGACTTAGAAAATAGCCACTGCTATTACTAGCAACATGGGATAGACTTAGTTTTGGGGAATTTGCCAGGTTCTTATGGCCTGGATTGGTCACTGTTGGAGACAGGATGCTGGGCTTGATGGACCCTTGGTCTGACCCAGTATGGCATGTTCTTATGTTCTTATGTTCTTATACTTAAACTATCACCAAAGTCTTTTTTTCACAAAACTGGAGGAAAGTCCTGGCAGGCAAGGAGTGCATTGCAGGAATCTCCTCTCAAATCAACCAGCTACCAAAATGGCTCCTTACTCTCCAGAAGCTGCCAAACCAAAATAACTATAATATCTGGACTGCTAGCCCCTCCTTCTGAATTAAGGATGTACCATTTAAACCAGGTCTCTAGGGGAGATGCTGTTAAGGAATGGTCTCTCCTACTAAGCAGAAATACCTAAGGCAGGGATCTAGGGCCAGCTTTAGAAGAATACCAAGTACATATGCTTTTTAACTCTTTTCACTTAAACACACCTGCTGGAGTGTCTCTTTTTAACCCAGTGAAAAGTGTACTCTGGAAACCGAAATGGAGAGGGTACATTTCAGACTGAGAAAGCTATTTTAGTAAATTTATATTCCTATCTACCTGGGTAAATGTCTTTGATAATCACCCTCCTCATTAGTGAGGGAGCCTGTTAGTCCCCCTACTAGAGTTAGAATTTTACCATTTGGTGTGGGGAGAGACAGTTTAAGGATAATTGCAGCTCCCCCATGTGGAATGCTAGCAATAGATTTTGTCATGCTGATTCTTAGTAAGCCCTTAGGCCACTGTTAAGTAGCCATTGTCTATTTTATGGAAGCAGAAGATAGGCCTTAACAGACAGCAGCTGACCAACCACTTCCCCCTTAGGTTGAGCACTGACCAACCACTTCCCCCTTAGGTTGAGCACTTAGTTTCTGGTGGCTGGCAGGGCTTGCAGGCTGGAGATTAAGTGAATTTGAGGTCCAATCTGAGGTCATGGCAGGCTGAAGACAAAGCAGAGTCAAGGTGCAATCTGAGGTCAGGTGATAAGGAGTCAAACTGGGACAGACAGAATGAACAGGGAAGCAGGAAGGGAATGGAACAAGATTCAGAGGAGATGTCCAGGAATGGAGCAGGAATGCAGGAACTAGCACTAAAATAGAACGCGTAAGAGCACAGGACAAACAGGAACAGGACCAAGGCAGGAACACAGGACACATGGGAACAGGTACGAGGCAGGAACGCTGGGCAACTAGCACTGCTGAAGGTAGGAGATCTGTTGCAAAGGCACTAGCAGAGTGCAAGGTGGGGGTGCTGTCATCAATTGGCACAGAGAAGAATTTCACACCATGGGAGCCCTAAAGCTCCAATGTGCATGTGCATGAGCCTAGGGGCAATGTTGAAGGAAGCAGGCCTGGCAGTGTTTTGAGGGTAAGAGAGACCAGCTGCAGGGTGGCTTTTGTGGTCAGCCAGTGTAACATATTTATCCAGAGAGATCACCATTTAACCATGTAGATCTCTTTTGATTTTGAGGAGACAGCATGTCTGGTGCTGAGCTCTTAATTAACTTAAACCTCTATGGCGTTCTTTCTTTTGGATGAGAGTTTCCTTCTACCCTCCTATTCTTTTTTTTTTTTTTAGTTGAGATATTTTATTAGATTTAAGTATACAACTTGTAACAAGAAGGCAGGTAACATAGCCATCGAATAACAAATTATTAAAAAGAACCTGCTCCAACTTACAGTATATAAACAAAAAAAATATATCATACACGATATGAGTTACAAGTTCAATCGAGAAAATAGAAACCATATGCCAAAAGAAAAAGCAAAAGGAAAAAGAAGGAGAAGAAAAAAGAAGGGAAGAAGAAAGAGAAAGAAAAATACAAAATTAAATAATAAGTAGTAAGAATAGTAAGTAAATATTAAATATACCAAATATACCAAAGGAAATGCACATAGGAATAAAATTATATTTACAATGAAGCAATATAAGTGTCTAATGGCTTCCACACTTGGGACCAATTGGAGAGTCTACCAGTCTTCACAGCCATGGCTTTTTCATATTTTGAGTATAAACAAACTGTATTCCACCAAAGGTGTTCAGAAAGAAGATCACTACATTTCCAATTAGACATGATATTATGTTGAGCTATAGTTAAAAAAAATCTATTAGTCTACATTGGGGTGCCGAAAGTTGTAAAGAGGGATCAGTACCTTTCAATATCACTAAAGAATAGGAAATTGGAAGATTTAATGGTAGAATACGAGTCACTGTATCCCAAACCTGTCGCCAAAAAACATTAACCAAGGGGCAATAAAAAAGCATATGACTTAAAGTTGCCTTAGGAGCTGAACAAGACCAGCAGGAATGTGAAGGTAGTAATCCACCACGGTGCAATTTCCAAGGTGTCCAAACTACTCTATGAATAATAAAAAAGAGGTTTGTATCAAACTAGCAGAAAGGGAATACGGGATGGAGTGTGTCCAAATGTATTTCCACATACCAGCCGGTAATTTTCCAACTCAAGATCTGAAGACCAGATGGAAGATAAAGATTTTATGGGAGAACGCTGGGAAAAACCTTTTAGAAGCTTGTAAATACCAGAAGCTAAATGACCTTTATGGCCCTGATCTTGATAAAACTGCAATAAAAAAGGTACTTTCCCTAGTTCGAATTTGCTTAACACAGTATCATGGAAAAGAGACTTTAATTACCCTCCTATTCTTTAATCTTTGATTTGCTATTTGAATTTGGAGTGCCAAATCATTTTGGACTCAGTTACGCTTATTTAAGTTTGCTCTTCTAGCAATGGGAGATGTTCCCTTCCTGCAAAGTGAATTTGAGATCATTAAGATCCAAGGAGAGGATGACTTCTAGTCATCCTGTGTGAGAGAAGAAAGGAGAAAGGGGAGAAAAAGAGAGGAGATGGACAATATCAATAGCCCATGAATATCTGATGAAGTTTGGAAGATAAGAAGAGAAAGATATCACCCTTGATATTATAAGAGAAGGTGGGAGATAAAAGTCTAAACATTTTAAAGTACGCCTTATGCTTTAAGTTACCATGGGAGGGAAGCACCAAAAACCCTTGCCCAGCATCCTAGTGGAGAGATGAAATCAAAATAAGTCAAAGAATTACATTGATTGAATATGATATCTGAAATTAAGAAAGACTGTAAGAAGTCACAGACTTACTAAAACTCCTTGTAACAGCTTGAAAATAAATTACACATCTGTAAAGATTTAAATCATCATTTTGTGCCTATCAGTAAACGACAAATGTATGAAAACCACCAAACAACTATCCTTGTGAATTATTGAGTAGTGACTATTATTCTTTTGCTGTGATTATCGGTGCTGTGTGCAAGAGACTTGCAAGTGAGAAAACATAAGAGCAATGTGAGGGCCGTGAAAGGAAACTTTTCCTCCGTGTGAGATATGACTTCTGGAACTGTTATTCAAGTTCAACCAGCACAGAGATTACTTGTGCAATATATTCTTTTAACTCACCATAACAAATAAAGGGCTTGGTTTACTAAGGCTTTTTCTCACATTCTGTTGCCTACAGAAAAAAATACTTTAGTAAACAGGCCTAGAGTTTGCAGCTGAATACAGATTTGTACTATTCCTTATTAAATACCCATTGAGCATAATTGGTCTAAATTCCTTAAATTGTTTTATTGTCTTCCTCTACATTACCATGAACATTATATAGTAAATTTTTATAAACTTGAATTAGGATTTATTTTAGCTTACCTTAAATAGTGTTATCAATCAAAAATCATTAGAGAAATTGAATAGAATCATAAGAAGTTATAACTAACTGTGAAGCCTAGAGTAACAGAATTGGAAATGCACATATGCAGCAGCTCATTGGTGCCATTATAATGTGATGATACCCATGGAAACATCAAGCTTAGTACTAACATTATTTTCCACTATTTACTGATGCGATACTTTGTAAATTGAATTTCAAGCATGATATTCTGCCATAATACTATATGTAATATTTATTAATTATAAGCTGGTAAGTTTCAAGAACTTCTTAGTACTTGTACGGGAATCTTGATTTTAAAGCTTACTATGAACTATCTTAGGGGCCAATGTACTAATTGGTGTTAGCATAACACCCCATGCCAAATGATTTTTTTAACTTTATTATTATTACTTTCATCCAATAAAGCAAAAATGCACCTTACTTAAGATAAAGATGATTGATTATGCAATTCAAATAAAGAAAACAATATTAATAAACAGAATACATCCATTAACAAATCATCTTTACAGGATAAAAATGCAAGAAGAAGGGCAAATAAATAATAGGAGACAAAAGTAAAAATATATAGGAAGTAGTTTACCATGTACTAGCAGTGATATATCAATAGGATCAATATGGACCTACTAATTCCCAGGAGGTGAAGACAAAGCACTCTGGAATTAATGAAAGACTTAAGATGTTTTGGAAGGAAGAACACAAAACAATCATTGTGAAATCGAATGATACATTTACAGGGATAATTAATAATAAAAGAACCAACCCAGGAGACATAGCCTGAGACCTAAGAGCTAGGAAGTTCTTCTGCCTCTCTTGTGTGGAACGAGAAAAGTCAGGAAAAATATGAATCATCTGGCTGTAGAATAGAGAGGAGATATTCCTAAAATATCTTTTCATCTCCTCACTTAATTTCTGCTTTGAAATAAAAGAAACAAGAAGGTAGAACATTCATAAATCTCAGCATTGGCCTCTAGGATCCAGGGGCGGTCCGGGGGCGGTCTGGGGGCAGCCCCGAGTCTCCGGCACAGCAGCCTGATGCCGGAGGTTTGCGTGCCGGCAGCCGGCCCAGCGCACGCAAGTTATGCCTGCCCGAGGTAGGCTGGGAGGTGGGTTAGATAGGGGAAGTGAGGGGGGAAGTGGGGGCGAGTGAAAGGAAAGTTCCCTCCGAGGCTGTTCAGATTTCAAAGTGGGCCTCGGAGGGAAACGGTGGAAAGCCATCGGGTTAGCACGCACAAATGTACCCCGCGCTCCTTTAAAAATCTGCCCCTAACTGCACTAACTGCACTACTGCATTGAGTGAAAAATAATTTTCGGCTGATTGTCTTAAATGTGCTACTTGCTAACTTTCATGGAGTGCCCCCTAGTCCTTCTATTATCCGAAAGTATAAATAAACCGATTCACAACTACTCGTTCAAGACCCTCTCATGATTTTAAAGACCCTCTATTATATCCCCCCTCAGCCATCTCTTCTCCAAGCTGAACAGCCCTAACCTCTTCAGCCTTTCCTCATAGGGGAGTTGTTCCATCCCCTATATCATTTTGGTTGCCCTTCTCTGTACCTTCTCCATCACAACTGTATCTTCTTTGAGATGTGGCGAACAGCAAGAGAGGAAGAATCCAAGTACACTGCTAGGCCAATGCTTCCAGAGTCCTCGAACACTGGAGAAGGCAGCAGCAGTCTCCAGCGTGAGACGGCCAGTCTCTACCCAATCCCGCCCCACACTGGTGCTGATAGCACATCATCTCATGGCGCCAGGAGTAGTAGTGGAGGGACAAATCTTGGAGCCGGCAGGAGCTGGCAATTGGAGGGGCTTAAAGTGACCTCCACTAGTGAAACAGGTGTTCTTCACCCAAAACCACAAAGAGGATAGCAACCCCTTTAGTCACTGCCAAACCAGCTATGTAGGATGGCATAAATTGCTGCCCAGGTAAAAGGTGAGAGTCGGGGGGAAAATGCGCACCTTCCCCTTTCTTTTGGATGGCATAGCTCTCAACAAGAAACAAAACCAGGAGGAAACAGAGAACAGTTTTTCAGAGTCTGGTTTCACGCTGTCATCTTGCCTCGGAGGGAACTCCTTTCGCCCCCCCTTACCTTCCCCTCCCTTCCCCTACCTAACCCACCCCCCCGGCCCTATCTAAAACCCCCCCTTACCTTTGTCCCCTAGATTTATGCCTGCGAGAAGCAGACATAAATCTACGTGCGCCAGCGGACTGCGGACTGTGCCGTGCGCCAGCGGACTGCGCCGTCTTCCGACCCGGGGGCTGGTCCGGAGGCCTGGACCACGCCCCCAGGCTGGCACCACGCCCCCGGCTCCACCCCCCGAAACACCGCGCCCCACCCCCGAAACGCCGCGTCATCCGGTCCCGCCCCCGACACGCCCCCTTCAAAAAAACCCCGGGACCTACGCACGTCCCAGGGCTCTGCATGCGCCGGCGGCCTATTGGAAAATAGGCACGCCGGCGCACAAGGCCCTGCTCGCGTAAATCCGGGCGATTACGCGAGCAGGGCTTTTAAAATCCGCCCCTGTGTATTTATGCGCACTCTTTGGTTCACACCCATGTCCCCACCCAGACCACGCCCAACCCCCACCCCTTTTGAAACTTCCGAGATGTGCGCGCTGTGGGAGATACATGCATATCTTGGCGGCGTTTTAAAATCTACTCGGTGCACAGGAACCCGACTTGTTCACGCATTTCCCTAATTAGTGAGCACGCCAAGCTTTTTAAAATTCTCCTCAAAAGTTTTCCTTGCATAATGCAAGGTTTTATTGTGTTTTATTCTTCAATTTCCTTTCAAAATGTTGCACCTGCCTTTAAGTGTAAGGAACCTTTGGTTTTCCTTACCTAAATAAGTGTACTATCCTCTGGGGAGGTTTAGTGAGAGAGACTAGTGAGCAGAGTTTGGGGTTTTTGACTTCCCCATGCAGAAGAAGCACGTGGTGGATTCTAGTAGTATATAAACACTGCCACCATCTTAAGGAGCGGATTGTTCTTTTTGGATATTTAATTAATCATCCAGAGTTCAGGATGGCCTGTCTCCTGTTGTTTGTCAGTTTTGTGGATTTTAGATTTTTCCTGTGTTGGCCTTCTGTGGAACAGCCCTTTTGTGCAATCATCTTTTTTGTTGTTTTGGGGGGGGGAAAAACTCTGAGGATCTTCTTCACAGAAACCTGAGTAAAAGAATTGAATATGGAGACTTTTGTTGCTGGAGAGGAAGTTTTTGCACACTTCTTCTCTCATATTAGGTTTACTTTGTATTAACAGGTCAATTTTAAAAGCATTGATTGTGCAAAAATGCCCACATATGAGCGTATGTGGACTGTGCTTGAGCAACGCAAATTTTAAAAAGCCGCCTCGCACATATGTACTCATGCGTGCATGAGGGATAAGGTGGCGGAAAATGTGCAGGGAATGGGCATTCTGAGGAGGGGCCCAGACTTACACACTTACCTTTGTATTTTAAAACTGAAAACTCCAGCACATGTACGCTAGATATCCACATAACTTTACTGCTGCTCCTGCCAAGGAGCAAGTCTGTAAATACCGAGTTTTAGGGCTTACGGAACAAGTTGAGGGGTCTGGATCAAATGGGCGGCATGCAGGATGAAGAACCAGGGGGGTCTGAAGGACCCCAGTATTAAATGGACAAACCTGTGGACTAATTAGAAAACTAGAAATGTGTCTCACAGAAGCATGTTTTGAAATCCGCTGTCATACGCGTGTGAAAGCCAACAAAGTCCTCTGGAAGACACATGCGTGCTAGCTGTGCTTGAGTAACCTCTTAAAATTAGGAGCATACTTATACACAGTTGGTGTACTTTACAACATATCTATGCAAGTCCGTGCACACTTAAAAATTCAAGCGTATCTTCGCTTGTGCACCGATACATGCGTGTATGGGCACACATGCACTCCTTAAAATTACTATCTAAGAGTTTGTCCTTGTTTTTTTGTTTGTTTTTTTTTTTTTTTTTAAATCAACAGAGAATCCTAGGACCTGGGGACTTAGAATTTTCTTTATTTTTGAGGAGTGGTCTTTCACCCAGAAAGAACCTGAGAAGTAGCTGTTTCATCAAAGAGGACTGGATCCATGTTAATTGTAAGGAAAAGGTCTGAAGTTCAATTGGTTCTGAGACTTTCTAATATGGTCCCAGATGAGACATATTGTGAAAGAGAAGAGCAAGATCAGTACCATACTTGGAATTGTTTGAAAAGAAAGAGGATATTGAAGTCTATTGGAGAGGTATGAGATAATTGGATTTTTCATTTCAAATAGTAATTGGGACTACTAATCTGCTTCTTTCACAGTGGGAAGACGCTGATATAATTTGGGAAATTGGGAGGTTTACTTTTTTTTCAGATCTTGAGTAATTGAAAAGGAGACAAAGCTAAATTAGCAAGAAATTCGCTATTACAGACCTGAAGACATTTCCTAGACAAGTAAGGTCACAAATGTATTACTATCTTAAATCTGTAATCAATTGGAATTAACATCAAAGAGCTGTAGACAACATTTCTCAACTATTTGATCAACTATCAATAATAGATGGAAACAACACAGCTTCCTGCATGTTTATTGTGGTCATATAATTAAGAGATTATTAGTACTGCTCAGAAGGGACCTAATGGGCCAGGTATTACTAGCAATGGTAACATGGAATGACTTAGTTTTGGGTACTTGCCAGGTTCTTATGGCCTGGATTAGCCACTTTTAGAAACAGGATGCTGGGCTTGATGGACCCTTGGTCTGACCCAGTATGGCATGTTCTTATGTTCTTATGTTCTTAGGTAGTTGTGACACATGCAAAAGGGCCTTGTAGTTATGCTTTCCCCACTAGTGAGCCCTGGACCACTCAGAGAAGGGTAAGATATCCTTGAAAATTGTTGTGAATAGGGTCAAATTCTTGATTGTGTGCCTTTGGTCCAGTATCTGGCTTTTATCCCACCCAAAGGCTACATAAGTAAATACAGACCCAAATAATACCATGGCAAATTGCAAACTGGATTAAATAAATGATGCTTAAGAAGGACCATCTTATCCAAGGCATCCTTCAAAATCTCAACCTGCAACTCTAAAGAGTTATCAACAAAATTACTTGGGGAATTCTAAATATTTAAAAAAATCTGTGTTAATATCACAGTTTCCTAGAGATTATCAAAATCTTATTCTGTAAGAACATAAGAACATAAGAACATGCCATACTGGGTCAGATCAAGGGTCCATCAAGCCCAGCATCCTGTTTCCAACAGTGGCCAATCCAGGCCATAAGAACCTGGCAAGTACCCAAAAACTAAGTCTATTCCATGTTACTGTTGCTAGTAATAGCAGTGGGTATTTTCTAAGTCAACTTAATTAATAGCAGGTAATGGACTTCTCCTCCAAGAACTTATCCAATCCTTTTTTAAACACAGCTATACTAACTGCCACTAACCACATCCTCTGGCAACAAATTCCAGAGTTCAATTGTGCGTTGAGTAAAAAGAACTTTCTCCGATTAGTTTTAAATGTGCCACATGCTAACTTCATGGAGTGCCCCCTAGTCTTTCTATTATCCGAAAGAGTAAATAACCGATTTGCATCTACCTTTCTAGACCTCTCATGATTTTAAACACCTCTATCTTATTCCCCCCTCAGCCATCTCTTCTCCAAGCTGAAAAGTCCTAACTTCTTTAGTCTTTCATCATAGCAGAGCTGTTCCATCTCCTTTATCATTTTGGTCGCCCTTCTCTGCACCTTCTTCATTGCAACTATATCTTTTTTGAGATGCAGCGACCAGAATTGTACACAATATTCAAGGTGCGGTCTCATCATGGAGCAATAAAGAGGCATTATGACATTTTCCATTTTATTCACCATTCCCTTTCTAATAATTCCCAACATTCTGTTTGCTTTTTTGACTGCCGCAGCACACTGAACCGATGATTTTCAATGTGTTATCCACTATGACGCCTAGATCTCTTTCTTGGGTTGTAGCACCTAATATGGAACCTAACATTGTGTAATTATAGCATGGGTTATTTTTCCCTATATGCATCACATTGCCACTTATCCACATTAAATTTCATCTGCCATTTTATTGCCCAGTTTTCCAATCTCACAGGTCTTCCTGCAATTTATCATAATCTGCTTGTGGATTAAACTACTCTGAACAATTTTGTATCATCTGCAAATTTGATTATCTCACTCGGCATATTCTTCCAGATCATTTATAAATATATTGAAAAGTAAGGGTCCCAATACAGATCCCTGAGCACTCCACTGCCCACTCCCTTCCACTGAGAAAATTGTCCATTTAATCCTACTCTCTGTTTCCTGTCTTTTAGTCAGTTTGCAATCCACGAAAGGACATCGCCATCTATCCCATGACTTTTTTACTTTTCCTAGAAGCCTCTCATGAGGAACTTTGTCAAACGCCTTCTGAAAATCCAAGTATATTACATCTACCCGGTTCACCTTTATCCACATGTTATTAACCTCCATTAAACCATGTCTTTCTATATGTTCTGTGATTTTGATGTTTAGAACACTTTCCACTATTTTTCCTGGCACTGAACTCAGGCTAACCGGTCTGTAGTTTCCCGGATCACCCCTTTTAAATATTGTGGTTACATTTGCTATCCTCCAGTCTTCAGGTACAATGGCTGATTTAATGATAGGTTACAATTTTTACTAATAGGTCTGAAATTTCATTTTTTAGTTCCTTCAGAACTCTGGGGTGTATACCATCCAGTCCAGGAGATTTACTACTCTTCAGTTCATCAGTCAGGTCTACCACATCTAGGTTCATTGTGATTTGATTCGGTCCATCTGAATCATTACCCATGAAAACCTTCTCCAGTACGGGTACCTCCCCAACATCGTCTTCAGTAAACACCGAAGCAAATAAATCATTTAATCTTTCCACGATGGCCTTATCTTCTCTAAGTGCCCCTTTAACCCCTCGATCATCTAAATGTCCAACTGACTCCCTCACAGGCTTTCTGTTTTGGATATATTTTAAAAAGTTTTTACTATGAGTTTTTTCCTCTATGGCCAACTTCTTTTCAAATTCTCTCTTAGCCTGTCTGATCAATGTTTTACATTTAACTTGCCAAATTTTATGCATTATCCTATTTTCTTCTTTTGGATCCTTCTTCCAATTTTTGAATGAAGATCTTTTGGCTAAAATAGCTTCTTTCACCTCTCCTTTTAACCATGCCGGTAATCGTTTTGCCTTCTTTCCACCTTTCTTAATGTGTGGAATACATCTGGACTGTGCTTCTAGAATGGTATTTTTAACATGACCAAGCTTCTTGCACACTTTTTACTTTTGTAGCTGCTCCTTTCAGTTTTTTTCTAACAATTTTTTCTCATTTTATCAAAGTTCCCTTTTGAAAGTTTAACACGAGAGCCATGGATTTGCATACTGTTCCTCTTCCAGTCATTAATTCAAATTTGATCATATTATGATCACTATTGCCAAGCGGCCCCACCACCGTTACCTGTCTCACCAAATCCTGTGCTCCACTGAGAATTAGATCTAAAATTGTTCCCCTCCCTCATCGGTTCCTGAACCAATTGCTCCATAAAGCTATCATTTATTCCATCCAGGAACATTATCTCTCTAGCGTGTCCCGATGATACATTTACCCAGTCAATATTGGGGTAATTGAAGTCTCCATTATTACCACACTACCAATTTGGTTAGCTTCCCTAATTTCTCTTAGCATTTCACTGTCCATCTCACCATGTTGCCTCAATATTCTTTTTTAAGTATTTAGATTTAAGATGCTAGGGTATGAAATGTTCACATTAAATAATGGGATTGGATAGTTTAAATCTTTTGTGGTAGTGGTGAATGTGCTTGTGGAAGGGATGTGGGAATGTGTGAGTGAGAGAATGTGACTATATGTGTGTGAGTGGTACAGAGAGACTATGTGTTAATGAAATTGGAAGGCTATGTTTGTATGAGGGAGTTTGTGTGGTTATGTTAGACAGGCAGGAAGGGTATACACATGTGTTTTTAAGTGAAAAAGAGAGAAAGAGGGTGAGTATGTGCATGTATATGGTGAGAAGGAATGTGAGTGTGTATGAGTGTGTGTGTGTGTGTTGGCTTGTGTAGATGAGAAAATCTGGCTATGGGTGTGCATTGTGCATTTGACAGAGAAAGTGTGTGATACTTCCCTTTTAATAAATGTCAATGTTTGTCTGTTGTTTTCAGCAGGTTGCTAGGATGGAAATAGGGATAGAAAGAGGTCACACCAAAGCAAGGGCCAAGTAGTCAGTTTAGCCATAATTAGTGATATTGTGTCAACTATGTTGGGTTCCTGTATCCCTCTGCAACAACATATTGTGCCATGAGGTAGCAGTTGTAATTTGGGAGGATGCATAGCCCTGGTGTCATCTGCCATGTCAGGAGAGGCTACCATTGTTAGAAGGCAGTAGCAACACAGGCCATATCAGGGTATGCTACTGGATGAATGAGGGTGGGGGAAACAGCAGGAAAGTAGGCCACTTCAGGAGATGGGATGCAGAAGATTAATTGTAATTAATTAACCAATACCTTCAACTCTCCCTCACAATTACCTTCATTTCCTACATCACCTGCGGAGCCAATATGCTAACCTACCCCATCCCCGTCGTTCACCATCACTACTCTCACAACTTGAGACTGCTACAACGTCTCTTAAGCCACACCAAGAGATCTCTCATCCCCATCATGATTACACCTCTCACCCAGCTATTAGGACTCACTTTATTTTCTCTGACACTCTTCAACGCCCAATCCCTCACTAAGAAAACCCACATCCTCAATGACTACCTACTAGACTCCAAACCAGACTTCTGTGCCATCACAGAAACCTGGTTAAAAAGCTCTGACACTCCCCTGATAAACCAACTACCGATACACCTCTACGACTTCTTCTCAATACCAAGACTCAAAAAAAAGGAGGAGGGCTTCTACTAGCCGCCAAGAAAGAATTCCATCTCACACAGCAACCAGTCAAGACCCCCCACAAAAAAACTGGAATTAGGTCTCTTCAAGTCAAAACATATCCAAATTCTTTTGGTTTACGCTCCACCAGGTATACTCGACACCGAAGCCTCCCTTCTCATAGAAACTATCGCCAAATACATCAACACAGACTCTCCAGCTATGATATTGGGGGATTTCAATCTTCATGTAGATGCCTCACCTTTCTCTACCAATGTTGAATCCTTACTCTCAACTCTCAGAGCCATGAGTTTTGAACAAATCATAAATAAACCAACCCACAAAGCAGGTCACACGCTTGATCTCATATTCATTAATTCTAACCTGTCTTACTATAATTCTCCAGACGGCACCCCTGTACCTTGGTCGGACCACTCCCTGATATCAACTACTCTCTCCACCAAAGTAAATCATATTGAATCTCAACCTCAATCTACCATCCACTTCCGGAAAGCATGCCCATCCGACACTCTTAGGGGCGGATTTTAAAAGGCGCGCGAATAGCCTACTTTTTGTTTGCGCTCCAGGCGCAAAACAAAAGTACGCTGGATTTTAGTAGATACGTGCGGAGCCGCGCGTATCTGCTAAAAAACCTGGATCGGCGCGCGCAAGGCTATGGATTTTGTATAGCCGGCGCGCACCGAGCCGCGCAGCCTACCCCCGTTCCCTCCAAGGCCGCTCCGAAATCGGAGCGGCCTCGGAGGGAACTTTCCTTTGCCCTCCCCTCACCTTCCCCTCCCTTCCCCCTACCTAACCCCCCCCCCCCGCCCCTTCCTAAACCCCCCCCTTACCTTTGTCGGGGGATTTACGCCTCCCAGAGGGAGGCGTAAATCCCCGCGCGCCAGCGGGCCTCCTGCGCGCCGGGCCGTGACCTGGGGGCGGGTACGGAGGGCGCGGCCATGCCCCCAGACCGCCCCGGGCCGTAGCCACGCCCCCGTACCCGCCCCCAAAATGCTGCCGACACGCCCCCGACATGCCCCCCTCGGAGAACCCCGGGACTTACGCGAGTCCCGGGGCTCTGCGCACGCCGGGGGGCCTATGTAAAATAGGCTTCCCGGCGCGCAGGGCCCTGCTCGCGTAAATCCGCCCGGTTTTAGGCGGATTTACGCGAGCAGGGCTCTGAAAATCCGCCCCTTAGCGAACATCTAACTAAAGATCTACCTAATATGGATATCTCCAAGCCCAACGCGGCCCTTCTCTCTTGGAGCAACATCACGGAATCAATCGCCAACAAACTCTGTCCTAAAATGTCGAAAAACCATCAATTGGTCACAAAAAAAGAAACAACCTTGGTTCTCCCCAGAACTGAAAACTGATGAAGCTAGACCTCAGACACAAAGAAGGCTTATGGCGTAATAACCCCAACACCACAACTCTATCTGATTACAAACGTACCCTGCATTTCTACAAGATCTCTACTCTACAGACAAAAAAAAAATTCTATGCTAGCAGAATCCACGACATACAATACGATGCCAGGGCCCTGTTTTCCTTCGTATCCCAACTCACAAAACCTCCTGCCCCTACTATCCCAGATGAACAGGCTCAATCAAAAGCCAATGAACTAGCACGCTTCTTCCAAGATAAAATCACAAACACACTGGCACTCCTTCCTACCAACCCAATGAACCCAGCTCTAGACTCCAATCCCACCCATCATCCCAGAGCCACCTTCGACTCCTTCGAACCTACAACCACTTTGGAGATAGAATCAACCCTTAAAAAAATGAAACCATCCAGCCATCCGACGGACCACATCCCTACTAAACTTCTGCTCCTCATCCCCAGCACCATCTCTAGAGCACTGACTAACTTCATAAACTGTTCCCTAACTCAAGGAAACTATCCAGATGAGCTAAAATCTGCATCTCTCAAACCCCTCTTGAAGAAACATAACTTGGATACAAAAGAACTCTCCAATTACAGACCTATATCCAACCTTCCATTTCTAGCAAAGCTCACAGAGAAAATTGTGAACACACAACTCTCTGACTACCTCGAGGAACATAAAATACTATACCCCTCACAGTACGGTTTCCGGAAATCCTCCAGCACAGAAACCCTCCTCATCTCCCTATCAGACCACATCCTCCTGGGTCTTGACAAAGGGCTTTCATACCTACTGGTCCTCCTAGATATCTCAGCGGCTTTCGATACGGTAAACCATGCCATTCTTCTAAACCGCTTATCGGACATTGGAATCGCTGGACTCGCCCTCAGATGGTTCAACTCTTTCCTCAAAAACAGAAGCTACAAGATTAGAGTCAACAACAGAGAATCACCAACTTATAAAGCAACACTAGGCGTCCCACAAGGCTCTTCTCTATCCCCTACCCTCTTCAATATCTACTTACTGCCCCTCTGCCATCTACTCACAAACCTAAAACTAACACATTACCTCTATGCAGATGATGTGCAGATATTGATCCCCATAAAAGATTCTCTGCCAAAAACGCTCGTCTACTGGGAAAATTGCCTGAAGTCCATAAAAAGCCTCCTCTCTAGCCTGAACCTGGTTCTAAACGCATCCAAGACGGAAATCCTTCTTATCTCCCCTGAACACTCGACCAACACCGACATTACAGCTCTGGACCCACAGATCTCTCAAACTAGAGATTTAGGAATTATACTAGACAATCATCTAAATCTAAAGAAATCAATTAATAATATCACCAAGGACTGTTTCTATAAGCTTCAAGTTTTAAAAAGAATCAAACCCCTTTTCCACTTTCAGGACTTCAGAACCATCCTTCAATCCACGTTATTTTCAAAAACAGACTACTGCAATGCCTTACTCCTGGGGCTCCCCATTTCAGCCACAAAACCTATACAAATGCTCCAGAACGCAGCAGCGAGAATCCTAACCAATACCAACTGCCGTGCTCACATTACCCCCATCCTTCGAAACCTGCATTGGCTGCCAATAAAATATAGAATTCTATATAAAGCTCTCACGATAATCCACAAATCTATTCACCAACAGCTCACACTAGACCTTCAGAACCCTCTCGAACACCACTCGTCCGAAAGACCCATCAGAGAAGCTTATAAAGGGACCCTTCAAGTCCCACCTTCAAAATACACCTGTCTAAAAACCACCAAAGAACGTTCCTTCTCCACAGCAGGCCCGGTCCTCTGGAACAGACTTCCGACTGACCTAAGACTGGAACCTTGCCTTCATACCTTTTGAAGACAACTGAAGACGTGGCTTTTCCTCCAAGCCTTCCCCTAGTCAAAAGGCCACTTCGAACTTAGCCTAAGGAATGAGATAATTACCAATCTCATAACCAGTTATATATTATTTATTTGTTGCTTATTTCCGCCCTACCTTTCTTCCTGGCTACTCTAGCCCCCAAGTTCAATGCCCCTGTTTTATGTAACTTTGCTTGATTCAGCCTTCTTGTTCTTGGTTACACTTGTTTATCCCCCAAGTTCCATGTAAACCGGCCTGATATGAATTCTATTCGTGAAGTCCGGTATAGAATATATATTAAATAAATAAATAAATAAATAAATAAATAATTGTAATACTACAGTGGATGAATATTGCAACAGGCCTCTGAGGGCAGATGGGGATGTGGCAGCAGTGTGGGCCACACTGGTGCCCTTAGCAGAGGGATGAAAAACAGGCCCAACAGCCACAGTGGTTTCTACTGGAGGCCTATTGACATCCCAGTTAATCAGTGATTCATGGGTCCAGGGTATCAAGCTCCTTTTAGGGAAAAGTGTGTGACGGTCAGAAACTGGCTTTTGTAGTGTAGGATAATCCAGCAGACAGTGAGATTCTTTTTGTTTTTATTAGTGATGACATATGTTGGATTTCAGTTTAGAATGAAACCATTTGAATAACTGTGTTTTACTTAAGTATAGTACTTTTACTATTGTGCTGTATATTTACAATTTGGAGGAAGAAACATGAGCCAGAGTGAAACATAAAATGCCATTTAAACTGGCTTAAACTGAAGAGAAATGTATAGTATTCATGCCATTGCCGACATCATTATTAAACAAAATGCTTCTTTTTATGCCTGGAAGATTAGATAATAGAATCTAGGAATGTTTGCAATTTTTGAAAATGACAAGTAATTGTAGTTTGATTTTTCAATTCCACTTTTATGGCTCCAAACTACATTCATGATAGCCTGGGTAGGAGGCAAGTCTCATTTAACTGGCATTTTGCTTGATGAACTGTACTTGGTACCCATCCTGTGTGCATCTTGTTTGTGTACTTGTCTCATTTCAATCTTTTTTTTGCAAATAAATAAAGCTAGTGTAATTGTGGGTTCCTAGAAATGAGATAGCACTTCATCTGAAGAAACGAGGTATAAAAAATTGCACTATTTCACTGCAATGCAATTTCATATAGGAAAGATGCCCATTCGTGTTTGCTGGGGGTGAGATCCCTTCGTCCAATGCTTTATTACCAGGAGACAAAACACACATTAAAGTAAAAGACCCTATCTCTTCAGATTCCTGTACCTGAATGCTAGCATGCTAGGCAGCTAATGTGCTGTGTTGGTAATCATAGATGGGGTGATTTTTAAAACTGTCCGGATTAGGACAAAGTGGAATGGGAACAATTTCAATTTGTGACTCAACATGAATCTCCATGTAAAACCAAGACTGGATCTTTGTGACCTAGCTTAAATGTGAATATTTGTAGATCAGAATTTATATCCCTGAGTTTTTGAGGATTCACATTATCCTTGAATATGTTGAATTTTGTAAAGCTGGTGAATGTGAGTGAAAATGTGAAAGCAATTTGAGTAAATCTTAGGGATGTGCTGTTTGTTTTGTTTCCTTTAGTGCATACTGATTTTTTTTCGCATGTGCTAAAATTTTAAACCACACGAAAGTGATTAATGCACGCTAAATTGATTTAGTGCCCATTAAATCATACTAAAAACTTGGGTGTGCGCTAAAAGGAAATAACATAAAGGATTTGAAGCAGATCAGAGGAGATTCTTATTCCCTTTGTAGAATACCTACAATTATTTAATTATTTTTTATTAATTTTATTATTACCATTTTTTGTTGGTGGATGTTTAAACAACAGCTTCCTTGATTTTGGTAGCTGCTGTTTAGAAATTTCAAAGCTAGAGAAGACACAGGGAAGTTGGATGCTGGATTAAATATGGGACCTGAACACTCAGGGTGGTAGAGAAGCAATGAAGAAAAAAAAACAAAAAACTTACTTGCGTAAGGAGTAATAGCCTACAGACAAGCTTCTATGACCGGCAAATGGGATATATCCATGCAGTGTGATACCACTGAGCAGACTGGATGGGCCAACTGATCTTTTTTTACCATCATCTACTATGTTATTATGTAAAATTGCAACCAAACATGACACCTACACAAACAAAACTATTCTCATTAGGTGAAAGGGAAACTCATAAAATCATAAGAATACAGGTGACTAGAATTTGGATGTGGTGGCTATCACTTGCATCCCTATGATTTTATGAGTATTCCTTTTCACCAGATGAGAATAGCTGTGTCCCTGAGGGTGGCATGATTGTTTCTATTTTTGGTGACACCTGATTGGATCTCTTTTTTCTTTGCTACATCATGTAAAAGATATCAGATAACCATAATCAGTTTATAATGTAGTTATGCTACTTTCCCTTCAATTTAGTCTTAATATCTCTAAAGAGCTCAATGGATGAGGTATTTAGCGTAGCCATTCTGCTTTCTGTAATGGTTTGTAATTAGGTGTTAGCTCATTCTTGGTGGTTAATTCAAATCGGATCTGACCTCAATTATTATTCTACAGTTCCAGCATCTTAACTGCATTGGTAATTCATGGCCTTCTGAGGTTTCTCATTATTTGACATAACAATCCATGGGGGCTTGATTAATTTCAAACAAGCCATTTTCAAATTGTAACTGCAGTTTTACTTCTAGGCATTTCTGGAACCTTAAAGAGATGAGCTCTGTATATTGAAAAAAAAGCATTCAACTACAATAAAATGGATAGAAAAACATTATATATACACTTTTGAGACCATATAAATCCCTTCTTCTGAAGTCCTACCAGGGGCATACAACAGGCAGCCATCAGTGCAATGGAAACCCCTGACTCACTCCTTACCTCTCCTTGGTCCCCTCTCTCTCTCTCTCTCTCTCTCTGCTACATAGTCTCCTTCCTCCAATGCGCTGATGCAGTATGCCACTCCAACTTGCTTCATATATCTTCCGTTTTCCACACTCCCCTACACCTTTTCATGTCTTCTTGTTTTCCTTTATCATGTTGTCAGAGTACAAAATGCACACATCCTACACTCTCTCATCCACAACCTAGCCTCTTTCATTGCAGGATTGTAGGGATGTACTTTTGTTGAAAAGAAACAAGACATTTTAATAAAATTTCCAGTTTCCAGTTTCATTAAAGCCTGGATTTTAAAAGCTCTACAAGCATAAAATTCGGGCTTTACACGCGTGGCCGAGCCAATTTTCGAAGGGGCCCAGCCACGCATATAAAGCCTGGTATGCACACAAGTGCCGGGCTTCTTTGAAGGAGCGAGCTGGGGAACGTGATCTGGGCAGGGAGGGGTGAGACAGGGGGTGGGCCAGGACAGCGTCATTGTTTGCTCTCCCAAAGATTCGCATTGTGCAGCCGGCACGCACAATTTACTTTAGCTCAAGAGCTGAAGTAAGTTGCAAAACAAAGAAAAATCCCAAAAAAATGGTTGGGTCTAGGGGGTGGGGAGGAGAGGAGGAGGGAGTATAGGTAGGGGGGTAGGGAACTGGGGAATGTCGGAATGCGTTGCCACGTGGAAATTGCTAAAGTCCCCCCCTTTGTGCACGCCACCTGCACACACGCACATCGATTATAAAATCTGGCATGCATGTGTGCGTGGCCCATGTATTTTCTAACATGCACTGCCCCATCAGTCTGCACAGACCAGCAATTCTGAACATGACTCCCTACTCAGCTCTGGCTCCTGATAAACAAGGGTACAGTAGCACTTAGTGCCGGAATACACTCCAGGGAAGCTGTCTGTACAGTAAGGGCCGGATTTTAAATGCCCTGTGCGCGTAAATCCGGCCGGATTTACGTGCGCAGGGCCCTCACGGGCCGGTGCGCCTATTTTGCATAGGCCGCCAGCGTGCGCAAAGCCCCGGGATGCACCTAAATCCCGGGGCTTCGTAAAAGGGGCGGGGAGGGGTGTGTCCGGGGTCAGGGGGTGGTTCGGAGCGGGACCGGGGGCGTGGTGCTGGCCCGGGGGCATGGTCGAGGCCTCCGGACCAGCCCCCGGGTTGGGTGATGGCAGATTTACATCTGCTTTCAGCAGGCGTAAATCTGCCAACAAAAGGTAGGGGGGGTTTAGATAGGGCCGGGGGGGTGGGTTAGGTAGGGGAAGGGAGGGGAAGGTGCGGGGATGGGTGGAAGGAAAGTTCCCTCCGAGGCCGCTCCGATTTCGGAGCGGCCTCAGAGGGAACAGGCAGCGCGCGCTGGGCTCGGCGCGCGCAGGTTGCACAAATGTGCACCCCCTTGCGCGCGCCAACCCCGGATTTTAGAAGATATGCGCGGCTACGTGTGTATCTTATAAAGTACGCGCTCGCACAAATTTATAAAATCTGCCTCCCAGTGTTTACAGCTTGCCCTCAAGAAGAACCCCTCCACTCGAGGAATAGCACAATATGTTGGCACAGCTACTAATTTGTCCTATCAAACCCTTAATGTCATCAGCTTGCTCTCTGGGGAGGAATGGAATTGCATGGAGAAATGTTAGCAGTCTCGTCAGCAGAGAAGAAAAGACTACCTCCCAAAACAGCCCCACAAACCAAAGCTGTATTCCCCAATGGCCTATTCCATCAGCAATTCTTATTCTTTAGGAGCGACTCTCAGCTAACATTCTGGGTCTTTTCATGAGAAATATAAAAAACCCATGAAGTAGTCATCATAGTGTCCCAAATAGGCATTCTTTTATTTTTCCCCATAGGAGTGGGAGAATTGGCTAGCTTCCCACCTCTGTCAGCCCTGTACTACTAATCACTATATCACTAGGGACTTTTTTCAGTTTTCATTTTATTTTTCCTGGGGATTTCTCAGTGTTTCTTACAACAAACACAAGAGGGAGAAAATCATTGCTAAAAAGATGACTCTTTTTTCCCACTGATTTTCTCCCATTCTTATTCGTTATAATAAAAACTGAAAAATCCCCAGGAAGACTAAAATAAAAACTGAAAATAAAGGTCCCCACTTATAACCCATCCCAGCCCTGTCTTCATACCTAGGAACAAAAAAACATCATAAAGGTCAAAACAGAAGCAGCCATTTTTTGCTAGCCACCCAAAAATAGCATTAAAATGAAAAATCTAGGAGGCAAGGAGAGCATTACTTGGTGTGTTTGAGCTGAAAAGCTAATTTCCTGGACTTATCCTTGTGAAGCTTTCATCAGTTTAACAACTATAACAGCAATTGCTTTGCCGATATCCGGGGGTGGATAGGAGTCTGCCCCAACGGTCTCAAGGGGGACCCAATCAGCGATGATTTTGGCACTAGGAGGGCCTGTAAAGGAGCTTTAAATGGCCCTCCTACTGTGGGCAGCTGCCGAAGGCTCGCCGCTGAAGCCGTGCACCTAAGGGGCACGTGGTTTTGACTGACTTTGACTGGATTTGCCTGGAATTGTCTGCATACTGCTATATCTTCTTGCTTTTTGAGAAAACAAATCAAATTTAATAAGGTTCTACCTCAGGTAGTTTAAAAACTTTTCTTATATATCTTCTTGTCTCCTATAAGAGAAGTATATTTGAACATTGTAAGGATACCTCTTCCTCTCCTGGTTCTAGCTTGCTATCTTGCCTTGTTTTGGAATATATACAGCAATAAATATGCATGATATTTATTTATTTATTTATTTATTTATTTATTTAACATTTTTCTATACCGACCTTCATGGTAATAACCATATCAAATTGCTTTACATAAAACAGGGAGGAACTTTATCAATAAATAATAAATAATCATTTAATAGAAGGAGCAAAGTTACAATCAACAAGGAGGATAAACTTGGAAGCTTAGGTAGCTGGAAAAAAGAGTAGAAGGAAACAAATAGCTGAGAACATAATAACAATACAGGTTAGAATTTTGTATATTTTGGCTGCTTAGGGGTTTCTAATTCCAGAGTTCGTGAATAGTGGCTAAGGGCCGTTAGTGTGCTTCAGAAGGTTGCGGGAAGGCTTGGCGGAAAAGCCATGTCTTAAGTTTTTTTTCTGAATGTTAGATGCCATGGTTCCAATCTAAGATCTGTGGGAGTGTTGTTCCACATTGTAGGGCCTGCTATCGAGAATGCCCGGTCTTTCGTGATAGTGAGCCGTGAGGCTTTGGTTGGGGGGGCTTGCAGAGTTTCTTTGTATGCTTCTCTAATTGGTCTGGTTGAGGTGTGGAGTCTGAAAGGGATTTCAAGGTCGAGCTGTAGATGATTGTGGACCGTTTTGTGTATTATGGTGAGGGATTTGTGTAGGATTCTGAAGTTTACTGGCAGCCAGTGTAGGTTCCGGAGGATGGGGGAGATGTGTTCTCCACGGTTGGTGTTGGTCAAGATTCTTGCTGCGGCATTCTGCAGCATCTGTAGAAGTTTGCTGGTGGAGATGGGGAGTCCGCGGAAGAGAGCGTTACAATAATCTATCTTGGCAAAGAGCATGGTTTGTAAGACTGTCCTGAAGTCGTGGAGGTACAGAAGGGGTTTGAGTCTTTTTAACACCTGAAGTTTATAGAAACAATCTTTGGTTGTGTTGTTGATAGCTTTCTTTAGGTTTAGGCGGTTATCGAGGATGATACCGAGGTCTCTTGCATGTGTGACCTGAATGTTGGGGTGGGTCTGTGGAGGGGAATTGTCTTGGTTGGAGGAGATAAGGAGGAGTTCAGTTTTGGCGGTATTAAGGACCAGGTTTAAACTGGTGAGGAGGCTGGTGATGGATTGTAGGCAGTTGTTCCAGAAAGAGAGTGTTTTTGTGATAGATTCTGTTATAGGAATCAGAATCTGCACGTCATCTGCGTAGAGGTAATGTATTAAGTTTAGGTTCGTTAGCAGCTGGCAGAGGGGGAGGAGGTAAATATTGAAGAGGGTAGGTGATAAGGATGATCCTTGAGGTACACCTAGCAAAGATTTTATGATGGGAGATTCTTTAAATAAGGCCTTCTTCTAGTACACCGATTGCAGATCTGGGACAGAGGACTGTTGCAGATTGGTTAAATTCTCCTCAGCTGACTCCTGTTGAGGGGGCTGCTATACGGACAGATTTAGAGCGAAATCTGCCCTTATTGGCCGAGGGTATCTCGTTAAGTCCAGGAGTGCCAGATAGTCCATCACCACCTGGTAAAGAAGGGAAGATATCCCATAGTTTACCAGAATCTCCCCAGG
The DNA here is from genome assembly GCF_901001135.1 of Rhinatrema bivittatum. Taxonomy (NCBI): domain Eukaryota; kingdom Metazoa; phylum Chordata; class Amphibia; order Gymnophiona; family Rhinatrematidae; genus Rhinatrema; species Rhinatrema bivittatum. Next base: position 332,803,969 of record NC_042619.1, on the reverse strand, counting down.
ATGACTCAGAGTATGGAAGAAGGTAATGGAAATACAGGAGGAATGAAAGAATTATCAAAGGATAAATATTTGCCATCAGAAATTTCATCACAAGATTCAGTATGTGACAATAACTCTTTAAAAGCCCAAAATATTCATCAAGGATTGGAAAGGAAAATTAAGGAGAATATCATTCTTAAGACCTGTAACTATAACATTAGAAACTCTATGGAACTACCTGATAAAATTGGACTCTTCTATTAAGAATTTGACAGAAGCTGTAAAAGAAACTAACATAGCAGTTAAAAGTAATTCAGATGTATTGGTAGCTCAGCAGAAACAAATTAATGATGTAGAACAGAGAATGATTCGAGTTGAAAAAATACAAGTGCAACAAATAAAAACTGAGGGAGAAATACAAAGAAAAATTGAAAATATAAAAAACCATTCATGATTATTAAGAATCATCAATTTTCCCAATACACGAAAAATGAATTCAGTAGAATTATTTAGAGCCTATGTTACCCAAATACTACAAATTCCAGAACAGCTTATGCCTACAATAGTTAAAGCTTTTTACTTTAATACTCCAATGAAGAAGGAAGATCAGGCAAGGCTTGATATGGTCAATGATAAAAAATTGGAAACTCAAAAATATGCTGCTGAGCCATCTATAGATTTGTCAGATTTTCTGGTTAAATCACAAGATGAGGTGGTTATTGAAAAAAGGGGAAATATGTTAGTAACATTTGCATTTATTACAGAGATAATATTCTGAAGTATTTTTTTCGAAACAGGTCAAAAACCTTTTACGGTTACAAGATATGGATTTATCTAGACCTTGTAAAAACCACACAGCTTAGGAGGAAGAAATTTCTTGCCCTACGGCAATATGTGATTGATAAGGGTGGACAATTTACACTTCGATATCCTTGTAAATGTATGATCAAATTGAATGGGCAGAATTATCATTACACTGATCCAGATCATCTTGGAGCACTCCTGGGGGTTGAAAGAATGGCGGATAAAGAAAAGTAGAGGGAATTACCTTCCAGGTTTCATATTTTATGGTTTCCAAATAATTAAAGCTCTTGATAGATATGCTTCTCTTATTTACTTTTGAAAAATGCAGAATATGTAATGGATAAGACTTAATTGCCTTATATATTACTCCCTGTTTCTGGTTTTCTTTTATGAAAATACATATATCTGTAATTTCAATACTGCAAGTATTACTTGTATTGTAATTTAAAATTTCATAAATAAAGAATTTTAAAAAAGTGAAAAATCTAGACAATGCTCCAAGTTGTCTACATGCATCTAGTCTTACAGCACAAAAGCACTACAGAATAGAGATGTGAATCGTGTGATCGATCGTCTTAACGATCGATTTCGGCTGGGGGGGGGAGGGAATCGGATCGTCGCAGTTTTGTTTTTGTAAATATCGTGTAAATCGTAAATCGGGGGAGGGCGGGAAAACCGGCACACTAAAACATCCCTAAAACCCACCCCGACCCTTTAAAATAAATCCCCCACCCTCCTGAACCCCCCCAAAATGCCTTAAATTACCTGGGGTCCAGAGCGGGGGTCCCGGTGTGATCTTTTACTCTCGGGCCTGCGGTGTGTTGTAGAAATGGCGCCGGCGCTACCTTTGCCCTGTCATATGACAGGGCAAAGGTAGCGCCGGCGCCATTTTGTTTTTTGTCCCCCGACGTCAGGAGCGTAGCAGATCGCTCCCGGACTTCTGCTGGACCCCCAGGGACTTTTGGCCAGCTTGGGGGGGGGCCTCCTGACCCCCACAAGACTTGCCAAAAGTCCAGCGGGGGTCCGGGAGCAACCTCCTGCACTCGAATCATTTTGCCGTACGGCCGGCGCCATTTTGCGCAAAATGGCGCCGGCCGTACGGCAACACGATTCGACTGCAGGAGGTCATTCCCGGACCCCCGCTGGACCCCCAGGGACTTTTGGCCAGCTTGGGGGGGCCTCCTGACCCCCACAAGACTTGCCAAAAGTCCAGCGGGTGTCCGGAATGACCTCCTGCAATCGAATCGTGTTGCAGTACGGCCGGCGCCATTTTGCACAAAATGGCAAGTCTTGTGGGGGTCAGGAGGCCCCCCCAAGCTGGCCAAAAGTCCCTGGGGGTCCAGCGGGGGTCCGGGAGCGATCTCCTACGCTCCTGATGTCGGGGGACAAAAAACAAAATGGCGCCGGCGCTACCTTTGACCTGTAGCTACCTTTGCCCTGTCATATGACAGGGCAAAGGTAGCGCCGGCGCCATTTCTACAACGCACCACAGGCCTGAGAGTAAAAGATCACACCGGGACCCCTGCTCTGGACCCTAGGTAATTTAAGGCATTTTGGGGGGTTCGGGAGGGTGGGGGATTTATTTTAAAGGGTCGGGGTGGGTTTTAGGGTTGTTTTAGTGTGCCGGTTTTTCCGCCCTCCCCCTTCCCCTCCCCCTTCCCCCGATTTACGATTTTTGACGATAAATCGGGGGAATTCCTATTGTATCGCGCTTCTAATGATTTTTGATGATTTAAAATATATCGGACGATATTTTAAATCGTCAAAAAACAATTCACATCCCTACTACAGAATCTATTCCCACTCTGTTGATAAACCCCTACTTGCCCTCTTAAGCTTCCATGGCAATCTTGAAGAATGTGCACACCACACTGCAAAGAGAAGCCCAAATTCATTTAGAAAACTGTTGGAATCAAGATATTGTGCCAGCTTTAAGGTTAAGAACATAAGAACATAAGAACATAAGAAAATGCCATACTGGGTCAGACCAAGGGTCCATCAAGCCCAGCATCCTGTTTCCAACAGTGGCCAATCCAGGCCATAAGAACCTGGCAAGTACCCAAAAACTAAGTCTATTCCATGTTACCATTGCTAATGGCAGTGGCTATTCTCTAAGTGAACTTAATAGCAGGTAATGGACTTCTCCTCCAAGAACTTATCCAATCCTTTTTTAAACACAGCTATACTAACTGCACTAACCACATCCTCTGGCAACAAATTCCAGAGTTTAATTATGCGTTGAGTAAAAATGAACTTTCTCATATTAGTTTTAAATGTGCCACATGCTAACTTCATGGAGTGCCCCCTAGTCTTTCTATTATCTTTTACATTCTTTTTACATTCTTTTTACATTCTTTTACATTCTTTTACATTCTTTTTACATTCTTTCTCCTGTTTTGTTTGAATTGCATTTTACATGTCTTTGCGCTCCTCTCTTCAGTCCCCCCTACTCCCAAATTTTCCAAGTTTTGATTTGGTTTCAAATTAAAACAAAAAGAAAGAAATCTCTTACTTGTCTTAGTTGCTCAGACTTCTGCAGCTCCAGCAGGGGTAGTTGCTCAGCCACTGAATGGCCTAGCCTGTGCTGCAGCCCTTTCTTGTTGAGTTCGGAGTCTGAGGTTCAGGATTTTTTCGGTGAGTTTTTTCATAGTTGTCTTTTTCACTTTTGCATACTCTCTGGCTACTGTTTTGGAACATGGGAATATTTCTTCAGCGTTTATTTTTAATTTCATTTCTTGATAGAAATAAAACATAATTGTAAAAACCTGCACACTTTCACACTTGAAAGGACCCTTCAGAAGCCTTAGTAATGGGAAGAAGCAGTCTTAGGAAGGATCTGTGGGCAATAAGAAGAGCACCAGTTTTAAATTACTACTTAAATGAACATAAGTCAGTTCATAGCTGGTAGGGACGTGCAAAGGGAAAATTGTGTTTTTTGGCTCATTTATTTGTTTTGTGGGTCACTACTATTTCCTTCACTTCTGAAAAGTTTTTTTTTTCTCATTTTTTTAATTGCATTTGTTTCTCCTTAAATTCAATGGGGAATGCAAAGCAGCCTATGTTTGGGCTCCAAAATTTGGGGTTTCTAATCAGTTTATTTATTTATTTATTTATTTATTATTTTTATTATACCGAGTTTCATGATAGGAATCACATCAACCCGGTTTACAATTAACAATGTGAGTAAAGGCAGAGAGTAACAAAGTAAAGAACATTTCCCAATACAACAACAAATATAGTATGAAACTTAACAAATATTATAACAATATTTTGGATGTGAGAAAGTTACAAAAAAACATGGACAAATAACTTGGATATGAAAGGGGAGGAATTGTAGAATGACTATTAGCATTTTAACCAGCTGTATCAATTAATAAATATGTATAATATTATAAAATATAAAATAAAGATGTATAGCAAAATGATTAGATATGATATTGTTGTGAAGTATAATAAAATGTTGCTGTGACTGCGTGTGAAGTTAGTGGGATTTTTTTTTTTTTTTTTTTATTACAGTTCCTATCTTTTGTGTTTATGCTGATGATGAGTGGGGAATTTAATTCAGATCTGGGAAAGCTTTTTTAAAAAGCCAAGTTTTTAGTCTTTTCCTAAAAGTTGGAGCGCATGGTTCTTGTCTTAAGTCCGGTAGGATGGAGTTCCAAAGGATTGGACCTGCTGATGAGAGAGCTCTTGAGCTGTAGGATTTATGATGGTAGGTTTTGGCATGTGGAACCTGTAGTGATTCTTTGTAGTGTTCCCTGATGGGTCTGTCTGATGTGTGTTTTTTAAAAGGGATTTGTAGGTCGAGTTGAGTGTGTTGATGGATGTTCTTGTAGATAATCATGATGGTTTTATACATAATTCTGAAGTGGATCGGTAACCAATGAAGGTCTTTGAGGATGGGGGAGATGTGGTCGATTTTCCTGGAGTTTGTGAGGATTCTGGCTGCTGTGTTCTGTACCATTTGTAGAGGCTTGGTGTAGGAAGCTGGGAGGCCTAGTAGAAGAGAATTGCAATAATCTAGTTTGGAGAAGATTATTGCTTGCAGGATTGATCTAAAGTCATGCGCGTGGAAAAGTGGCTTTATTCTTTTCAGTATATGTAATTTGTGGAAGCAGTCTTTGGTAGTTCTGTTAATGAATGGTTTGAGGCTAAGACGATTATCTAAGAAGGCTCCTAGATCTCTTACATGTGTGGTTTGTAGGAGTGTTGGAGGCTTTGAAAAAGTATTGTTGTTTTCAGGTGCTATAAGGAGATATTCCGTTTTCGACGCATTGAGGACTAGGTTTAGGCTGTTGAGGAGGTGTTTGATTTCTAGTAAGCAATTGTCCCAGTATTCCATTGTTATCGAGATTGATTCTTTTAAAGGGATCACAATCTGTACGTCGTCAGCGAAGAGGAAGTGTTTCAGGTTTAATTTTGTGAGTAATTGACAAAGTGGTAGAAGGTATATATTAAATAGAGTGGGTGACAGGGAGGAACCTTGTGGCACCCCTCTGGTGGAGGGGTGATATTGGGATTCTGTATTATGTATTTTGACCCTGTAACCTCTGTTTTCCAGGAAGGTTTTGAACCAAGTTAGTGAAGTAGCTGTCACTCCAATATTTGCCAGTTGTTTTAGCAGGAGGTAATGGTTGACGGTATCAAAGGCCGCCGAGAAGTCAAGGAGGATTAGTAAAAATGCTTTGCCTTTATCGATTCCGGAGAGGAGGAAGTCTGAGAGTGAAAGAAGTAGTGTTTCTGTGCTTGCAGCTTTTCGAAAGCCATATTGGTTTGGAGACAGAATTCCGTGGTCTTCCAAGTAGTTGGAAAGTTGAGTGTTCACCAATTTCTCCATTATTTTGGCTATGAATGGAAGGTTGGAAATAGGGCGGAAGTTGTTGGGATCATTTGGATTTAGATTCGATTTTTTTAGGAGGGGTTTGATTGAAGCTGTTTTTAGTTCATCTGGGTAGATACCCTGGGACAGGGAACAGTTTATAATTTCAGCAAGAGATTTTGATATAATATCAGGAATGAGAAGTAGCATTTTGGAGGGAATTTGATCAAACGGGTGTGATGAAGGTTTCATTTTCTTCAGCACCGATTGTATCTCTGTGACAGTGATGAGTTCGAATGAGTTAAGTTGGATATCTTTGTTGGGGAGAATGTATGTGTTATCTTGAGAGCTAGTGGTTAATGGCAATTGATTAAGGAGATCAGAGATTTTTTTACTGAAATGAAGAGCCAGTTCGTCTGCTTTGGTCTGAGAAAGTTTGGGTGGTATATCAGGAGTGATGGGTTTGGTGAGATTGGAAACGAAGGCGAATAGAGCTTTTGAATCATAGATGATGTGATGAACCTGTCAGGCATAGTAGTCTCTCTTTGTTTTCTGTGTACTGATTTTGTATTGGTGGAGCGTGCGTTTGTAGTCTGAAAGTGAGGCTGGAGAGGGGGCTTTACGCCATTTTCTTACTTTCTGCCGAAGTAGTTTTTTGAGATTTCGCAGTTCGTCATTGAACCAGGGTTGTCTTTTGGATGCCTTTGAAGACTGTTTTTTGGTGGTCAGTGGGCAAAGTGTGTTTGCTACTTCTTTTGTTATTTTGGTCCATGATTGGATAGCGGAATTAGGTGTAGAAACATCGATGGATGGTAGTTCTGGGGCTATAACTTTGCTGAGGAGTTCAGAGTTACATGTTTTTCTGTAGAGGAAAGCGGGTCTTGAGTCCGGCTTAAAATCTGGTTGTGGTAGGGAAAAACTGGTGGTGATTAAGGAGTGGTCTGACCATGGGACTTGTTGACAGTCAGGTTGATTAGTTTGGGATATGCCGGCATTTGTAAAGAAGAGGTCGAGTGTGTGTCCTCCTTTGTGAGTGGGTTTGTTGATTTGTTGTTTGAAACCCATTGCGGACATTGCGGTGAGGAATGCTTCGCAGTTCGTTGAAAGGGGAACTTTGTCAACATGTAAATTGAAGTCGCCCAAGATTATAGCTGGGGAGTCAAGGTTAAGGTGTAAAGTTATAGTTTCTAGAATGGGAGAGGTGTCTGACTCTAGCAGGCCTGGAGGGGCGTAAACTAGAAGGATTTGGAGATCTTCTGATTTGAACAATCCTAATTCTAATTTGGTGTTTGTGTTGATAGGATAGGGTGTGAACCTCAAGGATTTTTTGGCAGCTAGAAAGATACCCCCTCCTCTTTTTCTTTGTCTTGGGATAGAGAAGAAGTCGTAGATCTGTGTTGGAAGTTGGTTAATGAGTGCAATGTCAGTGGGTTTGAGCCATGTTTCTGTTATGGCGCAAAAATCCGGAGTTGAGTCCAGCAGTAGGTCGTTAAGTATTAAAGTTTTGTTAGTCAGTGATTGTGCGTTAAATAGGAAGATGGTAAATAAGGTGAGACCTAGAAACTGTGTGGTAGGGGAAATCATGATTGGTATAAGGGATTTGTAGGTGTGTGAAGCCTTCATTCAGTTGAATGAAGGCTTCTTATAGATACCAGCGGAATGGCTATTTGAATGCTGCTGTGGGTTGGATGGGTGCTGAATGAATGCTGTTAAAGGTCAGATAAGCGTTGAATGAATGCTGTAGAGGGCTGGTTTGGTGCTGGTTGAATGCTGCTGCAGTTTGGCTGTGTGCTGGTTGAATGCTGCTGAAGTTTGGCTGCGTGCTGGTTGGCTGCGTGTTGGTTTGACTGCCTGCTGATTTGAATGAGTGCTGGTTGAATGCTGCTGTATTTTAGCTGCGTGCTGGTTGAATGCTGCTGCAGTTTGACTGCGTGCTGGTTGAATGCTGCTGCAGTTTGACTGCGTGCTGGTTGAATGCTGCTGAGGTTTGGCTGCGTGCTGGTTGAATGCTGCTGAAGTTTGGCTGCGTGCTGGTTGAATGCTGCTGCAGTTTGGCTGCGTGCTGGTTGAATGCTGCTGCAGTTTGGCTGCGTGCTGGTTGGCTGCGTGTTGGTTTGACTGAGTGCTGGTTGAATGCTGCTGTATTTTGGCTGCGTGCTGGTTGGATGCTGCTGTATTTTGGCTGCGTGCTGGTTGAATGCTGCTGTAAATTGATTGCGAGTTGATGAATGCTTCTGTGAACTGCCCAAGTAGTGGCAAGTAAACTACGAGAGGGGCCTTGGATCTGGTTCCAGTGTCTCTCCAAGGGGCTCGCTAAAGGGCAGGCCCCTTAGGTCGCGCCCCTTCGGGAGCGCGACGCCCGGCGGGAGTCGCCGCGATTTAAAGGGCTTATTGGCGCCTTCTGATTGGCCTAATGCCTTTCGAGGGGCGCGGCTGACTCACCGGGTGAGCTCTGAGCAGGAGCTTCCTTCGCCTTTTTTTTCTGTTCTGTTTGGCTTTTGGTTTCGGTTTCGTTAAATTCGGTGGCCTCCTCTGCACGGCTCGGGTTGCGGACGAGCGGGCTCTGACCCCGATTGGGCCTCGAGAGCCCCGACAGAGGAGGAGGAGGTAAGCGGGAGCTGGAGTCCGACGAAGAGAGAAGGGCTGCCGGTGGGAGTCGCCGCGATTTAAAGGGCTTATTGGCGCCTTCTGATTGGCCTAATGCCTTTCGAGGGGCGCGGCTGACTCACCGGGTGAGCTCTGAGCAGGAGCTTCCTTCGCCCTTTTTTTTCTGTTCTGTTTGGCTTTTGGTTTCGGTTTCGTTAAATTCGGTGGCCTCCTCTGCACGGCTCGGGTTGGGGACGAGCGGGCTCTGACCCCGATTGGGCCTCGAGAGCCCCGACAGAGGAGGAGGAGGTAAGCGGGAGCTGGAGTCCGACGAAGAGAGAAACTTGTAGGTATATGTCATCAGAAGGGGGGAACACACTCCAAGGCACCAGGACTGCGTCAAAGCATCACCAAAGGTGACATGAATAACTCAAGTCCCTATGAAGAGGTACCTGCAGTGGCAGGAGTTCTTCAAGGCACCGTGAGAGGAGCAAAGCAGCAACAAGCATGGCAAGAGCACCCAAGGTCCCCATTGAGGGGCAAAGTGGCGACGTGAGCACCCCAAGGCAGCATGAGAAGAGACATGATAGAAGCCTATAAAATCATGAGTGGGGTGGAACAGGTAAATAAGGGATGGTCATTTATCCTTTTAATTACCACTAAAGCAAAGGCACACTCCATGAAACTAGCAACCAGCAGATTCAAAACAAATTGTAGAACATACTTTTTCACTCAGTCCACTATCAAGCTATGGAATCTACTACCAGAGGACATGATCAAGGTGACTATAGGAGGTTTGGACAGGTTCTGGGAAGAAAAATCCATAATTAACGCATTATTAGGTAGCTACAGACACCCCTGGGAGTGAGTAATAGGAATTAGATCTACTTTATGGGATCTGCCAGGACACAAATGGAGATAAGATGCTGGGCTCAAGATACCTTGGTCTGAACCAGCATGGCTATTCTTTTATTCTTATGTGGGGGTGTGGTGGGGGAATTAACACTCCTGGCCCAATTAACCAGGTCATAGAAATGAGGTCCTCTGCCCATAATGAAATGGCTTAAGCTAAAAAATAAAATATAAATGAAATGCATAAAATACAAATACAACTTATTTGTTTCTCCCCCCTTCCTGAAGACTTATGTTATTCCCCTTCTCCTAAGAATGATTCCTTGTCCTGTTCTTTCCTTTTCCTTTGACTGTGTAAGTTCATATTGTACCCCGTTCTGAACGTAGGAAGGGTGGGTAACAAATGTTTTCAAATAAATAAATAAGTACATGCATAAATAAATAAATACAAACTACATATCCAAGACCATTTGCCCAAAAAGGAGCCTCGCCAATCTCTAAATTGAGGTTGCTACTAGGTGTAGCAAATAGAAATACACCCAGTCTAATTAGTTTATGCAGTAAGTAATTGCAAGAGAGGGTGACGAAGTTGAGGAGGCCAGCTCACAGCCCAGGTGAGCTCAGGAGCTGTCAGGCTGAGAACATCTCTGTAATAAATTTGTCAACTCCAGTCCAAAGTATTTACAGGGGCTTATTCAAAGTTATTTAACAGGGCTGGTCTGTTATTCCAGGTATCAATCTTCTTCATACTTGGCACAGCTAGACAAACTTCACAATACTTTAACAAACATTTCAGTACTCTGCTATTTACAGAAACAGCTACATCAGTATGAGTACTCATGAGACCCTCCAAGGCCAATTACTCACCTCAGTTTCTAGACCAAGTTGCCAAAATGCTGTGATGTTCCTTTTGAACCTCTCATCGAAGATGGAGCCAGATCCTTAGGGGTGGGGCCTTGTACCAGGTTATTATTCTGAGCCTTGCTCTCCTTAAGCCACTCTATGGCTTTTTATGAAAGGCATGAGCCCATGACTGGGCAGACCCTAGTTTGAGGACTGCCAGAGCACTTTTTGCCTTGACAGAAATCTGTAGACGGAATAATAATACCAGGGCAGCCCACAGTAGGGGAAAGGCTAATTCTACAGGTACATGAGGCGATCGTGGTGGAGCTGTGCCCTTTACCACAAAATGTGGGCTGCATCACCAGAGTCCTGGAGGCGATGTGGAATGATCAGTAGTCTCAGAGAGCCGCCCCCATTGTGCCACCTCCTTTATCTCAACAAACTGAAGTGGCTTGCATGACAAGGCCTGTCTCCGGGGCCTCCACCAGACTGGAGGAGTTTGAAGGCAGTGTGACTTCCGAACAAGTGCTTCTACAAAGAAGTTCAAGGGGAGGGCCTAGGAGAATGAGCAGATTGCCAGGGGATGGCAAAGAAAAGGGAAATTATACAGCTGTGAATAATAAAAAAATGTTGTACTTAAAAATGTAGGCAAAAAAAGTACTCACCTGTTATCTACAAATGCAAACCCTACAAGATACAACTGAAAATATTTTTTAATTATGTTTTTATAGTTTTTAACATATGTTTGTTACCAGGTGGAAAAAGACTTCAGAAACCAAACAGAGCAATATTTGCCACTGTGGTTGGGGCTTCTTAATCATCATTTTGAGTTATTTTCACAGTTTGTTTTATGTTGCCTATAATTATAGCTTTTTAAAGACCCTTGTGGTCACTATTACTACTGGAGGTTTTTTGACAAATGATTAAGAAGTGGCAAATATTGCTCTATTTGGTTTATGAAGTTTTTCACAGAGAGATAGATTTGTAAGCCTGATACCCTTTGGGGGTAAAAGGGCTCTCACCAGGGGACCAAGACCTGTGAGCCAACTGTAGACCCTAGGGGGTAGATTTTAAAAGCGCGTGCAGAGTACATGGGCACGCACTACCCGGCGCGCGCACACATACGCCCGATTTTATAACATGCGTGCGCAGGTGCGTGCATGTTATAAAATCCAGGGTCGGTGTGCGCAAGGAGGTGCTCAATTGTGCACCTTGCGCTGAGACTGTGCTGAGCCGCACTGCCTTCCCCCGTTCCCTTCCCCCCCCCCTTCCCTTCCCTTCCCCCCCTACCTTTTTTGATGTTTTCTTTTTGTTTCTTTTTGCACGCGCCTGCCGACTGCCAGCACTCGATCCCCTGCACAGCGGCAAATATGGCCACTGTACTGGGAGCCCGCCCCCACCCCGCCCTGCCCCACCCATGCCCTGCCCCCTCCCCATCCCTTTATGCAAGCCCCGGGACTTACACACATCCTGGGGCTTTACACGCATTGCCAGGCATTTTTAAAATAGGCCCAGCGCACGTAGACCCGGTTACGCATGTAAATCTTACGGTTTTACATGCGTAACCCTTTTAAAATCTGGCCCTAGGTGGGCAAGCACCAATGATGGATCCTGCTGCAACAGACAATATATCCAGTTTAAGATTTCAGGTATTTTTTTGACAAGAAGAATGGGGAGGTTTTTGGATCCCCCTTCCCCACTGGGATTTCAGAGCGGAGAACTTGCCTGATCCCATAGACTTTTCCCACAAGAGAAGTTCCCCAGAAAGATCAGAGTATAAGGATAAATAAATCTTTAAAGAAGGAAGAATAAGAGCAGGAGACCTCATCCGGATCTCTACCATCAAAGGACCAGGACGGGCTGGGTGTCTGAGAAGAAGGTTCAGTAAGTTGGGGACACCTCCACTAGGATTCCCGCACAGCCGCTGGGAGAGTTTGTACATTTAAGATCACCATGAACTCTCCCCAGAGGTCCTATTCAAGGATACCTACCTACCCAGAATTATACTTATACCATCCGTCAGATGTAAATTCACACTTCTGGATAATGGACTTTAATTTATGAGTATTAATCAGTAAACTTTATTTAACACCCAGACCTGGTCCTGTCTGAATCATTTCAGCCTCTCACCCGATGAGAAGCACCTACAGTTCTGACACACACTGGCAACTTTTTCTCATCATCTGGGCATAAGTGAGACCTTCCTCCCATAAAAAGAGTCCCTCCAAGATTTAAGAGTCAGCGTGGTTAGCCGAAGTGGCCCCTGAAGATATAAATTAGTTATGTGCCCTTAAGAGGAACAATCTTCCAAAAAGAGGTTACAAATATTAAGTAGATTCTCCCACCCACCTACTCAGCAGCATCCCTATCTCTACCCCCATCCCCTGACTAGCATGTCCCTCTCTCCCCTACCTCTATCCTACCTAACAGCATTTATTGTAACGTGTGGCTCCAGGCTCTTCCTCTCTTCTTCAGCAGCATGATTACTCCCACACTCTGCAGCACTGCACTTCGGTTTTATCTATCCAGTGCCAAGAAATGCTAGTAGTGGACAGGGCCTACTTCAATTGCATTTGCAGCACCAGACAGCAGGTACTTTGGCTGCTAAGGGGGTGAAGAGGCAGAACTTGAAACATGGCATGGGCGGCACTGGAGGGTGAGTGCTTTCAAGGCCAGAGGCACTGGGCTTGAAACAGCATGCACTTTGGCCCACACTGGCTTCCAGCAATGGCTGGAGGTCTTGAAATGCTGTATCTGCTACTCCAGAACAGTTATTTAATCATCCTAAAATTTGGATGAATATTGGTTTAAACCGATTTTCACCTTTGGAAAAATCCAGGAACATGGGAAAAAATGGTTTAAACTGAAAACAAAGTATCCTACAGATAGAGCAACATTGTAAGCATATTGCTGTATCATTTCTAGCTCTTCCTCAGACTCAGCATTAGATTCATTTGACTCAGATCTATCCTTCAGAGATATAGGTAGTCCACGCTGTGAAGAATACAGCATGCAAGGAAAATGACAGACCTTGGCTGAGTTATAAAATAATTTGCCCTGAGTGATCAAGGCATTTCAAAATGCCAAAGTCCTTTCAATGATAGCTCTGGTGAGCCTATGAGTTTAATTTAATGTTTCTTTGCTTGAATAAGGAAAGAGGTAGGAGTCATTAGCCAAGTCTTGAGAGGACAGTCATGATCACATATTGGTGATCAAACTTATTGGACAAGTAGTGGGAAAGGGAGCCACATGTGCAGACTTCATTGGCAGTATGATAACGAAGGAATAGGAGAGGTAGGTGTATAAAGTAGCAGTTCCATTCTTACCCTTCTATGGGATTAAGCATTCAAAGAAAGTGAGAAATGAATGTTGATTGAAATTGGCAAGCTACAAGCAATGGAAAATGTTAAAAAGCATCAACTTATCTAGTAGCCATCCACCAATAATTTTTCCACTCCCAAAGAAGTGACTGAGGCCTAACTGTACTAAGATGAAAGAATCATAGCAAGAGCCAGGATATTTTGCAATAGGGATGTGCAGCCAGAAAGTATTCGCTGGATTTGGGTTACGTATTCGTCGGGGCCCAGATATGTTGCATTCGTTCAATGGTGCCTCCGATACGTTGATACGTGCATTTGTTTTCCAGGTCCCATTAAAGTCAACGGGGGAAGTATTTGCAGCCTATTTTTGGCTGCAGAATTGAGGTTTTATTATCAATTTTGATGAAACTTCTGGGGAGCAATCACCAGAACAACAAAACAGCTCCAAGGTACTTAGACTGTGGCAAAGTGGCACCAAAGTGGCATGAATAGCCTAAGGTACTTTAAAGGGGCAAAGGGGTACCAGGAGTGGCAAGAAGAGTGCTTTAATAGAGGCACAAAGCAGCAGCGAGAGTGTCAAAAACACACCACAGCTTCAAAAGAGAGCACCGATAACAGATGCATGAACCCTCGAAGACAGCATGACAGGCAAAGTGGCAAGACAAGTGGCATTGACATCCTACAGCACAATGAAGGAGGAACATAGCAAGCAGAAAGACTAGCACCAACACACTGAGCAACCATGATAGTGGTCAGAACACCACAAGGAGTTGAGAGTCATCTGGTATATGGCAGCAAGGCACAGAGGCAGAGGGTAGGTACAGGCTGGCTACACCTGGGGAGAGTTCCCTTTCCTTTGTGCAGGAAAGGGTTCCCTAGAATGGGTTCACCCCCTAGAGTGGGGAGTTTCCGTTGGCATCTAGTGAGCTCTCATTGGTCTTTTAAAATCTGGTAGAGTTAGCAGATACAGAAATGAGAATTTTCAAGGCCGAGGCGGAGGAGGTTACCATGTAAACAGTAGGGATGTGAATCGTGTCCTCGATCGTCTTAACGATCGATTTCGGCTGGGAGGGGGAGGGAATCGTATTGTTGCTGTTTGGGGGGGTAAAATATCGTGAAAAATCATGAAAAATCTAAAAATCTAAAAATCGCAAAACCGGCACATTAAAACCCCCTAAAACCCACCCCCGACCCTTTAAATTAAATCCCCCACCCTCCCGAACCCCCCCCAAATGACTTAAATAACCTGCGGGTCCAGCGGCGGTCCGGAACGGCAGCGGTCCGGAACGGGCTCCTGCTCCTGAATCTTGTTGTCTTCAGCCGGCGCCATTTTCCAAAATGGCGCCGAAAAATGGCGGCGGCCATAGACGAACACGATTGGACGGCAGGAGGTCCTTCCGGACCCCCGCTGGACTTTTGGCAAGTCTCGTGGGGGTCAGGAGGCCCCCCACAAGCTGGCCAAAAGTTCCTGGAGGTCCAGCGGGGGTCAGGGAGCGATTTCCCGCCGCGAATCGTTTTCGTACGGAAAATGGCGCCGGCAGGAGATCGACTGCAGGAGGTCGTTCAGTGAGGGTTCCGGCGCCTCGCTGAACAACCTCCTGCAGTCGATCTCCTGCCGGCGCCATTTTCCGTACGAAAACGATTCGCGGAGGGAAATCGCTCCCTGACCCCCGCTGGACCTCCAGGAACTTTTGGCCAGCTTGTGGGGGGGCCTCCTGACCCCCACGAGACTTGCCAAAAGTCCAGCGGGGGTCCGGAAGGACCTCCTGCCGTCCAATCGTGTTCGTCTATGGCCGCCGCCATTTTTCGGCGCCATTTTGGAAAATGGCGCCGGCTGAAGACAACAAGATTCAGGAGCAGGAGCCCGTTCCGGACCGCTGCCGTTCCGGACCGCCGCTGGACCCGCAGGTTATTTAAGTCATTTGGGGGGGGTTCGGGAGGGTGGGGGATTTAATTTAAAGGGTCGGGGGTGGGTTTTAGGGGATTTTAGTGTGCCGGCTCACGATTCTAACGATTTATAACGATAAATCGTTAGAATCTCTATTGTATTGTGTTCCATAACGGTTTAAGACGATATTAAAATTATCGGACGATAATTTTAATCGTCCTAAAACGATTCACATCCCTAGTAAACAGCGATTCAACATGGTTCAGAGGGTAGATACAGGCTGGGTACACCAGGGGAGAGTTCCCTTTCCTTTGAGCCGGGAAGGGCTCCCCGGAATGGGTTAGTCCGTAGAGTGGAGCACGAGCCTTCAAAGCATAGCGACCTGGAGCAGGGTCTCACTGTGAGCATGGGCTCACTGTGTTGTGTTTGCCACAGTCTAAGTTCCTTGAAGAACTTTTCTTGTTCTGAACATGGGTCAACAGGTAGTAAGAGATAGGCTGCAACAACGAGGAGAGTTCGCGTTCCTTTGAGCATGAAAGGCCTCCCAGGAATGGGTTGGCCCAAAGAGTGTATAATGGTACAAATTGTTAGGATTTAAGCATTTGCAAACAGATCATGACTTCATAAGCAAGACAGAGGAAGTTCTCTTCTCTGCCCTGAAACTAAAGAAAACTGTTTTATTTAAGGATCCATGCTGTGAAGGATTACTGGTTTGAATTTCCAGAGACTGAGGATTCCCTTTGCAATGAGGGTTCAGCTTTTAGGAATGGAAATAAGGCCTGGCCAGACAGGCACAGAATTGGAGGACAGAGGTCAAGCCTATGTAGGGACATAAGGCCTGGATGGACAGGCACAGCATTCGAGGACAGAGGTCAATCCCACCTAGGGACATAAGGCATGGACGAACAGGCACAGCAGTCGAGAACAGAAGTGAATCCCACCTAGGGACATAAGGCCTGGACAAATAGGCACAGCAGTTGAGGACAGAGGTCAAACCCTTGCAGAGACTTAAGGCCTGGAGGAACAGGCACAGCAATCGAGGTCAAACACTTGTAGGAACATAAGGCCTGGATGAACAGGCAAAGCAATCGAGGTCAAACCGTTGTAGGGACATAAGGCCTGGACGAACAGGCACAGCAATTTTTTATTTTTTTTAATTTATTTATATTCCACTTTTCATGCTTTTTCAGCACTTCATAGTGGATTACACTCAGTTACTGTAGGCATTTCCCTATCCCCAGAGGGCTTACAATCTAAGTCAAAACCTTGTAGGGACATAAGGCCTGGATGGACAGGCACAGCAGTCGAGAACAGAGGTTAAGCCCACCTAGGGACATAAGGCCTGGATGGATAGGCACAGCAATTTTTTATTTTTTTTAATTTATTTATATTCCACTTTTCATGCTTTTTCAGCACTTCATAGTGGATTACACTCAGTTACTGTAGGCATTTCCCTATCCCCAGAGGGCTTACAATCTAAGTCAAAACCTTGTAGGGACATAAGGCCTGGATGGACAAGCATAGCATTCGAGGACAGAGGTGAATCCCACCGAGGGACATAAGGCCTGGACGAACAGGCACAGCAGTCGAGAACAGAGGTCAAGCCCACCTAGGGACATAAGGCCTGGATGAACAGGCACAGCAATATAGGACAGAGTCAATCCCAAGTAGGGACATAAGGCCTGGACGGACAGGCACAGCAGTCGAGGACATAGGTCAAGCCCATGTATGGACATAAGGCCTGGATGAATAGGACACCAATCAATGTCAAACCCTTGTAGGGACATAAGGTCTGGACGAACAGGCACAGCAATACAGGACAGAGTCAATCCCACCTAGGGGCATAAGGCCTGGATGAACAGGCACAGCATCGAGGACAGAGGTGAATCCCACCTTGGGACATAAGGCCTGGATGAACAGGCACAGCAGTCGAGGTCAAATCCTTGTAGGGACATAAGGCCTGGACCAAAAGGAAAAGCAATCGAGGTCAAAACCTTGTAGTGACATAAGGCCTGGACGAACAGGCACAGCAATACAGGACAGAGTCAAGCCCACTTAATGACATAAGGCCTGGATGAACAGGCACAGCAGTCGAGAACAGAGGTTAAGCCCACCTAGGGACATAAGGTCTGGACGAACAGGCACAGCAATAAAGGACAGAGTGAATCTCACGTAGGGACATAAGGCCTGGACGAACAGGCACAGCAATACAGGACAGAGTCAAGCACAATTAAGGACATAAGGCCTGGATGAACAGACACAGCAATACAGGACAGAGTCAATCCCACATAGGGATATAAGGCCTGGATGAACACGCACAGCAGTCAAGAACAGAAGAGAATCCCACCTAGGGACATAAGGCCTGGACAAATAGGCACAGCAGTTGAGGACAGAGGTCAAACCCTTGTAGAGACATAAGGCCTGGATGAACAGGCACAGCAAACGAGGTCAAGCCCACCTAGGGACATAAGGCCTGGATGAACAGGCACAGCAATCGAGGTCAAACCCTTGTAGGGACAAAAGGCCTGAATGAACAGGCACAGCAATACAGTAGGGGTGTGCATTCGTTTTGAACACATATGTAAAACACAACTTATATTTTGTAAAAGAGAAAAAAAAGGTTTGATGCGCAACGCATCGCGACTTCCAACTTATTCAACATAGCTATGTTGAATGCGTTGAACCTAAATAAACACTTAAACCCCCCACCCTCCTGACCCCCCCACGACTTACCAAAACTCCCTGGTGGTCCAGCGGGGAGTCAGGAAACCATCCCTGCATTCCTTTGCAATTTCCTCACGGCGCCGATAGCCTGTGTCACAGGGGCTGCCCGTGCCATTGGTCAGCCCCTGTCACATGGTCACGGCGCCATCTTGTGCTTCTACCACGTGACAGGTAGGTCATGTGGCAGGAGGTCGCTCCGGGACCCCCGCTGGACCGAACCGGACCTTTTGGCCAGCTTGGGGGGGCCTCCTGACCCCCCCAAGCTGGCCAAAAGTTCCAGTTGGGTCCAATGGGGGTCCGGGAGCGGAGGCGCGGAGGAGCAGTGATGTCGGCGTGACGTCGGCGTCACATGCTCCTCCGCGCTTCCGCTCCCAGACCCCCATTGGACCCAACCGGAACTTTTGGCCAGCTTGGGGGGGTCAGGAGGCCCCCCCAAGCTGGCCAAAAGGTCCGGTTCGGTCCAGCGGGGGTCCCGGAGCGACCTCCTGCCACATGACCTACCTGTCACGTGGTAGAAGCACAAGATGGCGCCGTGACCATGTGACAGGGGCTGACCAATGGCACGGGCAGCCCCTGTGACACAGGCTATCGGCGCCGTGAGGAAATCGCAAAGGAATGCAGGGATGGTTTCCTGACTCCCCGCTGGACCACCAGGGAGTTTTGGTAAGTCGTGGGGGGGTCAGGAGGGTGGGGGGTTTAAGTGTTTATTTAGGTTCTGGTCGAACAGGCGCAGCAATACAGGACAGAGCCAATCCCACCTAGGGACATATGGCCTGGACAGACAGGCACAGCAGTCGAGGACATAGGTCACGCCCACGTACAGACATAAGGCCTGGACGAACAGGCTCAGCAATCGAGATCAAACCCTTGTAGGGACATAAGGCCTGGACGAACAGGCACAGCAGTACAGGACAGAGTCAATCACACGTAGGGATATAAGGTCTGGACGGACAGGCATAGCAGTCGAGGACATAGGTCAAGCCCACGTATGGACATAAGGCCAGGACGAACAGGCACAGCAATCGAGGACAAACCCTTGGACATAAGGCCTGGATGAACAGACATGGCAATACAGGACAGAATCAATCCCACCTAGGGATATAAGGCCTGGGCGAACAGGCACAGCAGTCAAGGACAGAGGTGAATCCTACCTAGGGACATAAGGCCTGGACGAACAGGCACAGCAGTCGAGGTCAAACCCTTGTAGGGACATAAGGCCTGGACAGACAGGCACAGCATTTTTTCTTAATTTATTTATATTCCGCTTTCCACACTTTTCCAGCATTTCATAGTGGATTACACTCATGTACTCTAGGTATTTCCCTATCCCCAGTGGGCTTAAAATCTGTCAAACCCTTGTCGGGATATAAGGCCTGAATGGACAGGCACAGCATTCGAGGACAGAGTAGAATTCCACCTAGGGACATAAGGCCTGGACGAACAGGCAGGACAGAGTCAATCATAAGGCCGGGACAGACAGGCACAGCAGTCGAGGACATAGGTCAAGCCCACATATAGACATAAGGTCTGGATGAACAGGCACAGCAATCAAGGTCAAACCCTTGTATGGACATAAAGCCTAGACGAACAGGCACAGCAATACAGGACAGCGTCAAGCCCACGTAGGGACATAAGGCCTGGATGAACAGGCACAGCAATACAGGACAGAGTCATTTCCATGTAGGGACATAAGGCCTGGATGGACAGGCACAGCAGTCGAGAACATAGGTCAAGCCCAAGTATGAGCATAAGGCCTAGTCGATCAGGCACAGCAGTCAAAGTCAAACCCTTGTAGGGACATAAGGCCTGGACGAACAGGCACAGCTATACAGGACAGAGTCTATCCCACCTACGGAAATAAGGCCTGGACGAACAGGTACAGCAGTCGAGGACAGAGGTGAATCCCACCTAGGGACATAAGGCCTGGCCGAACAGGCACAGCCATACAGGACAGAGTCAATCCCATGTAGGGACATAAGGCCTGGACGGACAAGCACAGCAATCGAGGGCATAGGTCAAGCCCACCTATGGACATAATGCCTGGACGAACAGGCACAGCAATACAGGACAGATTCAATCCCACCTAGGGACATAAGGCCTGGACAAACAGGCACAGCAGTCATGGACAGAGTTGAATCCCACCTAGGGACATAAGGTCTGGACGAACAGGCATAGCAATACAGAACAGAGTCAATCCCACAAAGGGACATAAGGCCTGGATGGACAGGCACAGCAGTCGAGGACATAGGTCAAGCCCACGTATGGACATAAGGCCTGGATGAACAGGCACAGCAATCCAGGTCAAACCATTGTAGGGACATAAGGCCTGGATGAACAGGCACAGCAATACAGGATGGAGTCAAGGCCACGTAGGGACATAAGGCCTGGACGGACAGGTGCAGCAGTCGAAGACATAGGTCAAGCTCATGTATGGACATAAGGCCATACATGAGCTTGACCACAGCAATCGAGGTCAAACCATTGTAGGGACATAGGGCCTGGACGAACAGGCACAGCAATACAGGACAGAGTCAATCCCAAGTAGGGACATAAGGCCTGGACGGACAGGCACAGCATTCAAGGACATAGGTCAAGCCCACATATGACATAAGGCCTGGACAAACAAGCACAGCAATCGAGGTCAAACCCTTGTAGGGACATAAGGCCTAGATGAACAGGCACAGCAATACAGGACAGAGTCATTCCCACCTAAGGACATAATGCCTGGACAGACAGGCACAGCAATACAGGACAGAGTCAATCCCACCTAGGGACATAAGGCCTGGATGGACAGGCACAGCAGTCGAGGACATAGGTCAAGCCCAAGTATGGATATAAGACCTGGACGAACAGGCACAGCAATTGAGGTCAAACCCTTGTAGGGACATAATGCCTGGATGAATAGGCACAGCAATTTTCGCAGTTTTACAGGCAATGATATTTGCAAGCACAGATTATTGTAACTCCCTGCTATTAGGACTACCTCAATCCACGATTCGGCCTCTAGAAATTTTGCAAAATTCCGCTGCTAGTATTCTGACAGGCAAAAAAAAGAATGACCACGTTACAGGAACACTTGCCGAACTACACTGTCTTCCAATTGAACAAAGAATACAATTTAAGGCACAATGTATAATCCATAAACTAATCCACGATGATAAAGCACGATGATAAAGCAGACTGTCCCACAAAGAAACCTGTGATCTGCAAACAAGGCTCTACTATCTGTCCCCTCGGTCAAATCAGCACACCTCACGCAAGTAAGGGAAAGAGCACTGTCACTGGCTGATCCCGTACTATGGAACACCTAGCCACTCGAAATTAGGCTGCAGAGAAATCTGAAAATATTCAAAACTAATCTGAAAACCTGGCTCTTTAAACAAGCCTTTTATAAAGATAAAGAGAAGGAGAAAAACAGTTGATGGATATGGACGCACCAAGCTAGAATTTGTCATTTTTAACCTACATATGCATATTAATGTTATATTCAAACCGCCTAATATGTTCCTAACAAACAGGCTCAACTTACACACTTAGTTTATTTTATTAACTTGGTACCATACGATGTTGGCACATGATTAATTTGTAATCTATACCACCCATATTTTTCATTATCGTGCCTTTATGTAAACCGTTGTGATGGTAATCTTATTAAAGACGGAATAGAAGAGTTTTTAAATAAATATATAAATAAATAAATGCAGGACAGAGTCAATCCCACCTAGGGTCATAAGGCCTGGATGAACAGGCACAGCAGTCGAGGACAGAGGTGAACCCACGTAGGGACATAAGGCCTAGACGAACAGGCACAGCAGTCGATGACATAGGTCAAGCCCACGTATGGACATAAGGCCTGGACAAACAGGCACAGCAGTCGAGAATGTAGGTCAAGCCCACATATGGACATAAGGCCTGGACAAACAGTCACAGCAATCGAGGTCAAACCCTTGTAGGGACATAAGGCCTGGACAACAGGCAGAGCAATACAGGAACATAAGAACATAAGAAAATGCCATACTGGGTCAGACCAAGGGTCCATCAAGCCCAGCATCCTGTTTCCAACAGTGGCCAATCCAGGCCATAAGAACCTGGCAAGTACCCAAAAACTAAGTCTATTCCATGTAACCATTGCTAATGGCAGTGGCTATTCTCTAAGTGAACTTAATAGCAGGTAATGGACTTCTCCTCCAAGAACTTATCCAATCCTTTTTTAAACACAGCTATACTAACTGCACGAACCACATTCTCTGGCAACAAATTCCAGAGTTTAATTGTGCGTTGAGTAAAAAAGAACTTTCTCCGATTAGTTTTAAATGTGCCCCATGCTAACTTCATGGAGTGTCCCCTAGTCTTTCTACTATCCGAAAGAGTAAATAACCGATTCACATCTACCCGTTCTAGACCTCTCATGATTTTAAACACCTCTATCATATCCCCCTCAGTCGTCTCTTCTCCAAGCTGAAAGTCCTAACCTCTTTAGTCTTTCCTCATAGGGGAGTTGTTCCATTCCCCTTATCATTTTGGTAGCCCTTCTCTGTACCTTCTCCATCACAATTATATCTTTTTTGAGATGCGGCGACCAGGACATAGGTCAATCCCACATAGGGACATAAGGCCTGGACGGACAGGCACAGCAGTCGAGGACATAGGTCAAGTCCACGTATGGACATAAGGCGTGGACAAACAGGCACAGCAATCGAGGTCAAACCCTTGTAGGGACATAAGGCCTGGATAACAGGCACAGCAATACAGGACAGAGTCAATCCCAGCTAGGGACATAAGGGCTGGACGAACAGGCATAGTGTCGAGGACAGAGGTGAATCCCACATAGGGACACAAGGCCTGGAAGAACAGGCACAGCTGTTGATGTCAACCCCTTGTAGGGACATAAGGCCTGGATGGACAGGCACAGCAGTCGAGGACATAGGTCAAGCCCACCTATAGACATAAGGCCTGGACAAACCGGCACAGCAATCGAGGTCAAACTCTTGTAGGGACATAAGTTCTGGATAACAGGCACAGCAGTACAGGACAGAGTCAATCCCAACTAGGGATATAAGGCCTGGACGAACAGGCACAGCAGTCGAGGACAGAGGTGAATTTCACCTTGGGACATAAGGCCTGGAAGAACAGGCACAGCAGTCGATGTCAACCCCTTGTAGGGACATAAGACCTGGATGGACAGGCACAGCAATTTTTTTTTTTAATTTATTTATATTCTGCTTTTCACGCTTTTCCAGCACTTCGTAGTGGATTACACTCAGGTACTGTAGTTATTTCCCTATCCCCAGAGGGCTTACAATCTAAGTCAAACCCTTGTAGGGACATAAGGCCTGGACGGACAGCACAGCAGTCGAGGACATAGGTCAAGCCCACGTATGGACATAAGGTCTGGACGAACAGGCACAGCAATCGAGATCAAACCCTTGTAGGGACATAAGGCCTGGATGAACAGGCAAAGCAATCGAGGTCAAATTCTGGTAGGGGCATAAGGCCTGGATAAACAGGCACAGCAATACAGGACAGAATCAATCCCACGTAGGTACATAAGGCCTGGACGAACAGCCACAGCAATTGAGGTCAAACCCTTGTAGGGACATAAGGCCTAATGTAACTTGTGTGGTGTGCACACAAATGCGACTTGCTGGTAAGCAGAAAAGAGGCAGACTGGGGATTTCACTGCACAGACTGTCCCAATAATAAAGTTCATTCTGTTAAACTGCCCACTGCCCACTGTCACAGTGCCTTGCTATGCACTAATGTAACATGTGTGGTGTGCACACACGCACGGCTTGTGTGTAAGCACAAAAGAGGAGACTGGGGATTTCACTGCACAGACTGTCCCAGTAATAAAGTTCAGTCTGCTAAACTGCCAGCCCACTGAAGCCCAGTACACAGAGAGACTGAGTTGAATTATACAAACTCAGTTTAAAAACGCTGGAATTGTTGGCATAGCAGGAAAATTTGATGAAATATATTTTCCAATGGAAATTTTAGCAAACTAGCTGAAAATGGAATATATCTCTCCCAGCCACAACACCCAAAAGGTGCTTGCTTGCAGCGTAGCCCAGAGGGTGAATTAAACAAAATGGCACTGCTAGCAGCTTCTCTCCCTGGCACAGAGAGACCATCTCAGATCACCTAAATAAACTGCTGAAAAAACAAACAGGGCTATTTTGCACTGCAGCAAAATAAAGAAATATCTTTTCCTCTTAAGTAACTAGCAATTGAATAGAGATTTCTGAACTCAAACGAGCTCAGAGGGCAGACACCTTCCGCAGAGACCACCTCCTCAGACCACCCCTGCAAAGAAAGTGCGTGGCACGCCTCGTGCTTAAGTATATATAGTGCTGGGTCATCAGGAAAATCATCATCGAGCACTGAATGACAGCGCGATTGGCTGCATTCAGTGCATTTCACAAAATGTTATCACTGATACGCTGCATTCTGGTATCTGTGCCAACCTGTCCGACCCACTCTGACAGGGCTGTGAGGTCACAGATGACTCACAGTAAAGGGCTGGTTTTTGGCTCTGGATACACCCAAATGGCGTCCTCCGATTGCAAATGGCGGCGAAGAAAAGCGCACGCGCACACAGTGCACCATGCAACGGATGAAACGTATGATATGTTATATTCATGGGGAGTCGCGATACGTTTCACTTCCCCACAAATAACGAATAGGGACATATATGTTGCGGATTGCCAATACATCGAAAACAAATGCACACCCCTACTTTGCAACAACAGTGATGAAATTTTAGCAAAACATACTGAAAGGTAGAACTTAGGTGTTCTGTATTTTGGCAGGTGACCCGATTGCAACAGAGTGCAAGCTATTGTCTCCAAAACAGAAGGGAAGTGAGAACTTGGTGGTATGCAGTGAGAAGTGACCAGCTGTATACCAGAGTGGTCTGAAAGCTGCCTGTGGCTAGAAAGCCTAGGACAGTGGCAGGTTTTAAATCATCATTCAAGGCATGGTTTCTCTGGGTTACAGCCTCAAAATCTCTCTTTAACTCTTGGCAAAGAAAGTTAATTGTTTGTATGTCAAACAATTAACTTTCTTTGCCAAGAGTTTGCTTCTCCGAATAGCCCAAAGCTTGATTGTGGGCCTCTAGATATTTTGTTAAGGGTATTTACTCCTCTTATGCTGTCTTTGCCTCCTCTCCCAATCATGGAAAAGGACCAATAGCAGAGAGCAACGTATTGTTGGGACAAGCAAAGCACCAAAACAGGACCCACACCTCCAAACCAGTCTAAAAATGTATTGTCCAACACCAAAACTGCCTCAAATAAATCCTCAAAAAGCAAAACTACCAACAAAATAAAGACAAACCAGCTACACTACCAAGACACCAGCAATGTGCCACCAAACTGCCCATGAAATCAGCAAGGACAACATGTGCTTTCTGCCACCTGCATACATAGAAGATTCAAATATACTTGTCTAATGGTGCTGATGCTAGTGGCTACAGCATGCTGACTTTATGTGGCATGTGCCTTCTCCACTGACATGCCCTCATAATGCACCTTTATAGTGCATACTAAGTTGTGCAGCAAGCCATACCAAACCCCAGTCTTGGACTGACTAAAAATAGTTACACTCCATACAGACAAGTTCATATGGAAATGACTGTGTACCATACAGAATTCTGGTTATTTGAAAGGTTTTAAATGTTTATAACAGAAGCAGTCTTAATGCGTACTGAAACTAATGGATCCTGAAGTCAATTCTTTAGTAAGATATTCAAATATTTATTAGTAGTACATAGAAACATAACCAGTGCACTGAAGACTTTCAAGAGTAGCCAATTGTATCCAAATGAATAATTAAGTTTCCAAATAAGAATTTATACTGTCATTATACTGTTTGACCTTAGGCTGCACATATTTATTCAATACAATTTCTTATAACTACCATAGCAAATGAAACCTTAATGAAGTTCTCCAGTTTTGCAATGCAAATTATAATCTGCTTATGATCCCTGATTGTGCAAATTAAGCGTAATTAAGTCTTTTCTATTCAAGGAAACATTACAGGGGTTTTTTAAGGATTTCTTCTTGAAAAAAGCAAGGTCAAAATAAACAATTAAAAAGAATTTGTGAGCGAACATTGTAAGAATGTAATTTCAAATGTTGCTTATACAATTCAATTTGCTTAATTTTTGAAGAAAATTTATGAGAACTGCAAGCTTCACAGAGACTATTTCTCCATTAAAGTAGGACAAGAAAGGAATTAAGACATTGATTTCAATTTCATTTGGAATCACACCATAATTGTTTTTTTCTAATCCAGTGAATACAGAGGGAAGTAAAGTAGGCCACCTAATCAAATTTCTAGCTTTTAAAAATGTTACATATTTAACAGTAAATTTTCATTAAAGAATATAAATTAAAGATCCTAGTCAGTAAAGGCTTAATTTAGCAAAAGCTAGAATTTTATAAGGTTTACAAATTGAGGCTGATTTTTAGCCAATATTCAGTGTGCAAATAAATTTAACGAGATAACTTTGTCTGGTTAATTTGTCCAGATATTCAGCTCAAATAAGTTCAGGCTGAATATCCAGCCTAAATTTAACCAGAAAAATTTTACAGGTTAATTTTAGGCCTTCTGTTAGGCCAACTAGAGTTACCTGGGTAGTTGGCTGGCCAGTATTGAATAGTATCACTAACCAGCAAAAGTTTAACCACAGCCCTGGAGTAAACCCTCTGCCACCTCTTTTTATCCAGTTAAATTTTGTGCTGGCTATGACTTGAACAGTCAAAGGGCAGAAATTTCAAACAGCAAAGTATGGCTGACTAACTCCTAAATATTCCAGTGGGAACACTGAGAGGAGAGGATCACCTTGCTGGTGGCTGAAAGGAATCAGTAAGTTTTTGCTTGGGACATTGTCTTTTTTAAAAGTATTGGGGCAAAGTTAACTATTTGGGAATATTATTTAGTGTGTTTGTGTGCTTGTGCCTTTAATAGTCAGAAAGGCAGTGAATAAACAAGTTAGACTGTTTGTATTTTTAAATAGTCAGTCAATAAGGTAGCAGTAGGTAGGCAGTGAATAAACAAGTTAGACTGTTTGTATTTTAGTCAGTCAATAAGGTAGCAGTAGGTAGTGTGTTTATTTTTAAAAGTCTGGAGAACGGAGTGTTCTCCAGACTTTTAAAGAACTGAGTGTTTGTATTTAATACTAACTGAGGGCTTGTATTAAAAAAAACCCACCAAAAAAAAAAATCCAACCCATAAAGTAGCCAGAAGCTAGAATAAGGTAGGAGCAGTGTATACCTAAGTAGAAAATTTGAATAGTTCAGCTCAGTTACTCACCTTGGAAAGGTGTTGAGGTAGTGTGATTGGGTTTGAATAGGGACCAACATTTGTTAATCAAGATAGCAGTGAGTCACTCAGGCTGACTAACTGAAGTTAGAATGTATTTCCCAACCCTCCCACCCCTTGCCCACCCACCCCTAGCTCATCCCTTAATTTATAGGCAGGTGCCACTTTCACAAAAAAAAAAATCAACAAAAACTTTATTGAGAATTCGATCAGACCCCGGTAGGCACTAAGACACTATTCATTTGTTACAAAAATTGCAAGACATCTCTTTAGATGATCATACACAAACATATTGGTAACCATGGACATTTCCACATTATATACTAACATTCCTCAATTGCAAGCCTTTCAGGTCATTCAACAGTGCCTTACACACAGGTTATCTCATCAAAGAATATCTAATTCGGTTATATTACAGCTTTTGGAGGTTGTGCTGTACAACAATTATTTCATGTTCAATGGTCAACTATTTTCCCAAATTCATGGAATTCCAATGAGCTCTCCTTTAGCTCCTATGACTGCCAATATATATGTCTCAAATTTTGAAGACACTGTCATCTACAAGTCTACATGGTGGCAAGAGATTGTTATAGGGGTGCGATATATCGACGATATATTCTTTGTATGGAAGAGCACCGAAGAAAGATTGACAGCTTTTTTCGATTGGATCAACTTACAGGACCCGAACCTTCAGTTCACTAAACAACAATCAGTTCAGCAAATACCATTCTTGGATGTTTTGGTGAGTTTGAAGAAAGGGAAATTCAGTACCACCGTGTATCGCAAACCCAAGGATAAAAACAATCTCTTAAAATTTCACAGCCATCATTCCCAATCAATCAAGCGTGGCTTACCGGTGAGCCAATTCTTTAGAATTAAACAAATTTGTTCGGATCATAGGGAGTTTGAAATACTAGCTCAGATTCTCAGTGAAAGGTTTCTAGAACGCGGATACCCCAAGTCAGTTGTTAAACGAGCATATAAACGGGCTAAATATTCTGACAGGTCATCATTGCTCACTTATAAGCCCACTAAACAAGATCCCGCATTAGTCTGTGTATTGAATCAATCAGTTGCTACCTCTGTCATTGCATCCTCGATCCGTCAACATTGGCCAGTATTAGCGCTACATGAGGTTTTCAACGAACCCCCTTTAATTGTTACCACACGGGGACCTAATATCCGTGACAAGTTGATTCACGCTGTCACAGATCATTGCATTGACAAACCAAGCGGCAGTCACAGCCAGTGTGGTCATTGTCCTCACTGTCAAAACAGCATTGACGGAGAAGCATGGACTGAACCCCTCACGGGATATAAAGTTTTTCGGAAATCTCATATTACATGTGATTCAGATCATGTTGTATATGCCATTATGTGTACCTGTCCTAAGGTATACATTTGAAGAACTACCAGAAAAATCAGGATATGCTTAAATGAGCATAAATCCAAATTAAACACAGAGGCCTTGACAGCTCCGATTATTCTTCATTGTGTTCAACAGAGCCACGCTTTTACAGACTTAAAATGGACTATTCTTGATCAGGTGTTGGTATCCTCCCGAGGAGGCGATCGGATTAGACTTTTGAACAAGCGGGAGGCCTTTTGGATTTTTACATTAAAATCACAAGCGCCACAAGGTTTAAATGAATTGTTGGATTGGAATTCCATATTGTAATTCAATTTGTGGTTCAATAAACTGGGCGAGCTTGTAGACTTGTAGATGACAGTGTCTTCAAAATTTGAGACATATATATTGGCAGTCGTAGAAGCTAAAGGAGAGCCCATTGGAATTCCATGAATTTGGGAAAATAGTTGACCATTGAACATGAAATAATTGTTGTACAGCACAACCTCCAAAAGCTGTAATATAACCGAATTAGATATTCTTTGATGAGATAACCTGTGTGTAAGGCACTGCTGAATGACCTGAAAGGCTTGCAATTGAGGAATGTTGTGTTCAACAGAGCGACGCTTTTACAGACTTAAAATGGACTATTCTTGATCAGGTGTTGGTATCCTCCCGAGGGGGCGATCGGATTAGACTTTTGAACAAGTGGGAGGCCTTTTGGATTTTTACATTAAAATCACAAGCGCCACAAGGTTTAAATGAATTGTTGGATTGGAATTCCATATTGTAATTCAATTTGTGGTTCAATAAACTGGGCGAGCATTGAAACCATTGTGTTTCTTTTGATTGGTTGTTTATATTTGTACGTTGTGACATCAGAGCCTTGCATGGATTGGCTACGCGGCTATCTCATCATCAAGTTTAAATACGTATACCCGGTAAAGTTCTGCGTTGTCAGACCCGGATAGAGTCAATCGGACTCATGTTTGAGACCTCATAACAAATCCACCACGCAACATCTCAACACCCACCGACCGAGGATTGAAGGAGGACGAATTCCCTGATGAAAGGTCCCTGGACGGACTTGAAACATAGCTGCGTCGGTCATCCATTGATAACATCAGATAAGTCGGGATGTTGAAGGAGCTTAGCACTTAAGCCTTTTCATATTTCTTTATGCCAGAGAGG
The DNA here is from genome assembly GCF_901001135.1 of Rhinatrema bivittatum. NCBI lineage: Eukaryota > Metazoa > Chordata > Amphibia > Gymnophiona > Rhinatrematidae > Rhinatrema > Rhinatrema bivittatum. The sequence goes on along the minus strand of NC_042619.1, from coordinate 332,774,291 downwards.
TCTTTTTGAAGTGAGTTAAGTACTCACAAACACCTTGTGGGATCATTACAATCTTACCGGGACATTCTTTTCTAATACTTTCATAATATTTATGGAGTGATTTTTTCACCGTCGCTAATATTGAAGATTTCATAAAAATTACAAACAAAAAACACCAGAAAGGTTTACACTTGGTGATATTATTTTGTTCAAGAAAAATATCAGATGGGGGAGGTCCGTTTATGATTATAACCACAATCATACTACCCCTTGCGGGGATTTATGACAACGATATATGAAACGTTCCTCTCTTTTCCAAAAAATGTTTTCAACATACATATTTAATTATATGTTGTTTGAATTGTGTCACTTAACATTTGGGTTTGGAACATTACATATTTGTTCAACACATTGATCTGGAGGGTCCAAAATCATGGTTTAATTATCTTGTTAGGAATCCTTCATAAATAATTTGGTGCTCCTTCTTCAGTTTTAGCAGTGAATGATGACATAGACTTAATTGGCATCTCAGAGACATGGTGGAAAGAGGATAACCAATGGGACAGTGCTATACCGGGGTACAAATTATATCACAATGACAGAGAGGAGCACTCGGGAGGAGGTGTGGTGCTTTATGTCCGGGATGGCATAGAGTCCAACAGGATAAACATCCTACATGAGAATAAATACAAAATTCAATCTTTATGGGTAGAAATCCCTTGTGTGTCGGGGAAGACTATAGTGATAGGGGTATACTACCATCCACCTGGTCAAGATGGTGAGACGGACAGTGAAATGCTAAGAGAAATTAGGGAAGCTATCCAAATTGGTAGTGCAGTAATAATGGGAGACTTCAATTACCTCAATATTGACTGGGTAAATGTATCATTGGGTCACGCTAGAGAGATAACGTTCCTGGATGGAATAAATGATAGCTTTATGGAGCAATTGGTTCAGGAACCGATGAGAGAGGGAGCAATTTTAGATCTAATTCTCAGTGGAGCACAGGACTTGGTGAGAGAGGTAACGGTGGTGGGGCCGCTTGGCAATAGTGATCATAATATGATCAAATTTGATTTAATGACTGGAAGAGGAACAGTGTGCAAATCCAAGGCTCTCGTGCTAAACTTTCAAAAGAGAAACTTTGATAAAATGAGAAAAATTGTTAGAAAAAAAACTGAAAGGAGCAGCTACAAAACTAAAAAATGTCCAAGAGGCGTGGTCATTGTTAAAAAAATTCCATTCTAGAAGCACAGTCCAGATGTATTCCACACATTAAGAAAGTTGGAAAGAAGGCAAAATGATTACCAGCATGGTTAAAAGGGGAGGTGAAAGAAGCTATTTTAGCCAAAAGATCTTCATTCAAAAATTGGAAGAAGGATCCAACAGAAGAAAATAGGATAAAGCATAAACATTGGCAAGTTAATGTAAGACATTGATAAGACAAGCTAAGAGAGAATTTGAAAAGAAGTTGGCTGTAGAGGCAAAAAACTCACAGTAAAAACTTTATAAAATATATCTGAAGCAGAAAGCCTGTGAGGGAGTCAGTTGGACCGTTAAATGATCGAGGGGTTAAAGGGGCACTTAGAGAAGATAAGGCCATCGTGGAAAGATTAAATGATTTCTTTGCTTCGGTGTTTACTGAAGAGGATGTTGGGGAGGTACCCGTAATGGAGAAGATTGGACTGAATCAAATCACGGTGAACCTAGAAGATGGGTAAGGCCTGATTGACAAACTGAAGAGTAGTAAATCACCCGGACCGGATGGTATACACCCCAGAGTTCTGAAGGAACTAAAAAATGACATTTCAGACCTATTAGTAAAAATTTGTAACTTATCATTAAAATCATCCATTGTACCTGAAGACTGGAGGATAGCAAATGTAACCCCAATATGTAAAAAAAAAAGGGGCTCCAGGGGTGATCTGGGAACTACAGACCGGTTAGCCTGACTTCAGTGCCAGGAAAAATAGTGGAAAGTGTTCTAAACATCAAAATCACAGAACATATAGAAAGACATGGTTTAATGGCTTTACCCAGGGCAAGTCTTGCCTCACAAATCTGCTTCACTTATTATTTTTATATACTGATATTTGATCTCAATTGAGATATCACACTGGCTTACATTCAGGTACTGTAGGTATTTCTCTATCCCAAGAGGGCTTACAATCAAAGTTTTTGTATCTGAGGCAATGGAGGGTAAAGTGACTTGCCCAAGGCCACAAGGAGCAACAGCAGGACTTGAACCCTGGTTTTCTGGTTCATAGGTCACTGCTCTAACCACTAGGCTATTCCTCCTCCCTAGGAGTTAATAAACATGTGGATAAAGGTGAACCGGTATATATAGTATACTTGGATTTTCAGAAGGCGTTTGACAAAGTTCCTGTTGAGAGGCTTCTAGGAAAAGTAAAAAGTCATGGGTGGTGATGTCCTTTCATGGATTGCAAACTGGCTAAAAGACAGGAAACAGAGAGTAGGATTAAATGGACAATTTTCGCAGTGGAAGGGAGTGGACAGTGGAGTGCCTCAGGGATCTGTATTGGGACCCTTACTTTTCAATATATTTATAAATGATCTGGAAAGAAATACGACGAGTGAGATAATCAAATTTGCAGATGACACAAAATTGTTCAGAGTAGTTAAATCACAAGCAGATTGTGATAATGTTGGGAATTATTAGAAAGAGAATGGTGAATAAAATGGAAAATGTCAGTGCCTCTGTGTTGCTCCATGGTGAGACCGCACCTTGAATACTGTGTACAATTCTGGTCGCCGGATCTCAAAAAAGATATAATTGCGATGGAGAAGGTACAGAGAAGGGCTACCAAAATGATAAGGGGAATGGAACAACTCCCCTATGAGAAAAGAATAAAGAGGTTAGGACTTTTCAGCTTGGAGAAGAGACGACTGAGGGGGGATATGATAGAGGTGTTTAAAATCATGAGAGGTCTAGAACGGGTAGATGTGAATCGGTTATTTACCCTTTCGGATAGTAGAAAGACTAGGGGGCACTCCATGAAGTTAGCATGGGGCACATTAAAAACAAATCGGAGAAAGTTCTTTTTTACTCAACGCACAATTAAACTCTGGAATTTGTTGCCAGAGGATGTGGTTGTGCAGTTAGTACTACTACGTTTAAAAAAGAAGTGGATTAAGTTCTTGGAGGAGAAGTCCATTACCTGCTATTAAGTTCACTTAGGGGCGGATCTTCAAACTCCGCGAATAGCTTCTTTTGTTTGCGCTCCAGGCGCAAACAAAAGTAAGCTGGATTTTAGTAGATACGCGCGGAGCCGCGCGTATCTACTAAAAAACCTGGGTCGGCGCGCGCAAGGCTATCATTTTGTATAGCCGGCGCGCGCCGAGCCGCGCGGCCTACCCCGTTCCCTCCGAGGCCGCTCCAAAATCGGAGCGGCCTCGGAGGGAATCCTCTACCACCCTCCCCTAACCTTCACCTCCCTTCCTCTACCTAACCCACCCGCCCGGCCCTGTCTAAACCCCCCCCCTTACCTTTGTTGGGGGATTTACGCCGCCCTCTGGGAGGCGTAAATCCCCGCGCGCCAGCGGGCCTCCTCCGCGCTGGGCCGCGACCTGGGGGCGGTACGGAGGGCGCGGCCACGCCCCCGGACCGCCCAGAGGGCCGTAGCCACGCCCCCATACCCGCCCCAAAACGCTGCCGACACGCCCCCAAAACGGAGCGCCGACAGGGACCGCCCCCCGACACGCCCCTGACACGCCCACCTCGGAGAACCCCGGGACTACGCGAGTCCCGGGGCTCTGCGCGCGCGCGGTGGGCCTATGTAAAATAGGCGCACCGGTGCGCAGGGTCCCTGCTTCGCGTAATCCAGGCGGATTTTACCGCGAGCAGGGCTCTGAAAATCCGCCCCTTAGAGAATAGCCCTGCCATTAGCAATGGTAAACATGGAATAGACTTCGTTTTTGGGTACTTGCCAGGTTCTTATGGCCTGGATTGGCCACTGTTTGGAAACAGGAGCTGGGCTTGATGGACCTTGGTCTGACCCAGTATGGCATTTTCTATGTTCTTATGTTATAAATACCTTGATGATTACAACATGTTCTTATGTTATAAATTACCTTGATGATTACAAATGAAAGAGGATTTTTTTCTGGAGGACTTTTTCCTCATATGATTGATCCCTTAACTACTTAAGGGATCAATCATATGAGGAAAACGTCCTCCAGAAACAAATCCTCTTCATTTTGTAATCATAGTCCCATTGTACTCTGAGAATTAAAAGAGATTGAAGAGTCAATACAACATTTATTGAACATATTATTCAGTTGATAATGTTCAATGCAAATAATTTTTTTAATTATCCGACCGGGGCTACCATGTTTTGTATTTCCTGCTGCAGATGTGTAATTCATGCAACATTAGCAAATTTTCATGGGCTGAGACATCTTCACTCTTAGCCAGAGAGAATCTTTGAATATTGACCCCAATGTTACAGGATACAAAACATTTTAGGGGCAAGTTATATAATAGACTGGTATAAATACTGATATCTGTTGCTTATTATCAACTACCAACTGTTCTTATGCAAATATATATATTATATATATATCTCTGTCATATATATGAAAATTTGGAGTTGAAGCACTGATTAAAGGAAGACTTCAATTTCACAGGTTACATAGCCATCCATATTCAGCATTTAGCTGGACAAATGCTGGGATTTGAAAATCCTGCTGCTTTAATGATCCCGACAAAGATGGATAAGATTTTAGCTGGCTAAGAGTTTATCCGGCTATGTCATGCCTGGTCTGGAGGCATTTTGGGGCAGAGTGGTGGACAGTCAAAGAGAAAGCCTAAAGTTAGCCAGCTAAACTTACTAGGATATTCAGTGGTGCTGAATATCCTTGCTAGGTTATCCAAATAAATGTCACTGACTAACTTTGCCAGCCAGCCAGTGGCTGAATATGGACCTCATACTTTGTACTGTCTAGCAGATTGGATGAAGAGAATAAATGAGAAACAGAAGAACTGGTGGAAAAAGCGGGAAAGGGGAAGCATAAGGGGATTGGAGAAGGATTAAGAAAGAGAGGGATGGGTATGATAAGATTTCTGAGAGAGTATAGAGAGCAGAAAAAGATTTGACTGACAGCTGAATATGATTGGGAAGTATTACTTGTTGGGTAATATTGGGACTTAAAAGTTTGAGGAGAAGTGAAATTGTGGAGTAAATTAACTTCAAGTGTGTATGTGCCTCAATTAAAGCCAGGAAAGGTAAGTCATTTCTTTTAGTGTGCATATATGTGTGCTTGATTAAAAAAAACATAATAAAAAGACTACAGAGGTTAGGTATTTCTTTTTAGTGTCTCTATATGTGGTGCCTTTGATTAAAAAGAAGATGAACCAGAGAGGTAGGTAAATTTATTTTAGTGTATGTGTGTATGAGCCTTTGATTAAAAAAGATGACCAGGAGGTAGCTAATTTCTTTTTAGAGTGGCTGTGTGTACGTTTGATTAAAAAAGAAGACCAGGGAAGTAGGTAATTTCTTTCTTAGTGTCTTCATTTCCCTCCCACCCATCCCTGCTTCATTCTTTGATTTATAAACTATTATCCCATATAAGAGGACAAGAGTAATTTTCGCATTAAAATCAATCAGTGATTAATCTAGAACCACAGAGTAATCTAGCCTTTATCAATTTGATTAATTGTCCCCTTGCAGGTCATTTCAAAATTAACATTAAATACATCACATAAATTTAAATGACTCTAAATTTCACGACCCTACTCCCATAGCAACCTAAATTAACTAGGAACTCAACAATATAGAGATGCATACAGAAGTCCAGCAATGAGTTAGGAGCCTTCCAGTCTTTTGCACCAAGTGCCACATGTATGATTATCTACCAGCTGATGAGAGGTTGTATGTGTGTGTATGGTGCAAAGAGCTCCTGGATCTCAGAGAATGAGTCCGATCTCTGTAGACTAGAGTGGCACATCTGGAGGAACTAAGGCAGACAGAGATGTATATAGAGGAGACATTGAGAGACATTGTCTCCAAGTCTCAACTCCAGTCTGGCAGCCTCTGTGCTGCTTTGGAGGAACAAGGTCACCTGGTTGGAAAAACATTATCATGGTATAGCAGGAAGTGATCCTGTAGCAAGGACCCTCTCTCCAGCTGATACATTACCCTCTTGCACCAAGGTTGAGACTTGGGCTAGTGCCCAGGAGAGCCATCATACTTGGTGATTCGACTATTAGGAATGTAGACAGCTGGGTGGTTGGTGGACATGATGATTGCTTGGTTACTTGCTTGCCTGGTGTGAAGGTGGTGGACCTCATGTATCACCTAGATGGGATATTTTAGGGGGCACTCCATGAAGTTAGCATGTGGCACATTTAAAACTAATCGGAGAAAGTTCTTTTTCACCCAACGCACAATTAAACTCTGGAATTTGTTGCCAGAGGATGTGGTTAGTGCAGTTAGTGTAGCTGTGTTTAAAAAATGATTGGATAAGTTCTTGGAGGAGAAGTCCATTACCTGTTATTAATTAAGTTGACTTAGAAAATAGCCACTGATATTACTAGCAACAGTAACATGGAATAGACTTAGTTTTTGGGTACTTGCCAGGTTCTTATGGCCTGGATTGGCCACTGTTGGAAACAGGATGCTGGGCTTGATGGACCCTTGGTCTGACCCAGTATGGCATGTTCTTATGTTCTTATATTAGATAGTGCTGGGGAGGAGCCAGCTGTTGAGGTCCATGTGGGCACTGACATAGGACGGTGTGGGAGGGAGGCTCTGGAAGCTAAATATAGGATCTTAGGTATAACACTCTAATCCAGAACCTCAAGGGTAGCATTTTCTGAAATCATCCCCGTTCCACACACAGAGGCAGGCAGAGCACTTGAGTTTCAATTTGTGGATAAGAAGATGGTGCAGGGAAGAGGGCTTTACCAGGGTGGAACCAGTCAGTTGGTGCTAACCTTCAAAAACAAGATAGATCAGCTTTTAAACTAGAACATGGGGAAAAACCAACAGATGCTCAGCAGTACATGGTTTGGAGGAGGTATCTTCAAGAGATACTATAATAGTAGAGGAGATATGGCATCCTGATAGAGAGGTTCTAATAAAAGTAATAGTAACCCACATGCCTATAAGACAAGAACCACCTGAGTTAAGAAATTGCTAAGTTCCCCTGTCAAGTGCTAAGCAGATTGTTAATACCAACAAAAAACATCCTTTGAAATGTCTGTATGCTAATTCTAGAAGTCTAAAAGTAAAATGGGAGAGTTAGAATGTATAGCACTGAATGAAAAGGTAGACATAATTGGCATCTCAGAGACCTGATAGGAGGATAACCAATGGTGCATTGCTTTACAAGGGTAGAAATTATATTGCAATGATAGGGTGGATCAATCTGGTAGTGGTTGGGGGGTGGGGGAGGACTTTATGTTAGGGATGGCATAAACTCCAACAGGATAAAGGTCCTGCAGGAGACTTAAATGCACAGACTCTTTATGGGTGGAAATTCTACATCTGATGGGGAAGAGTATAGCAGTGGGGGTATACTACCATCCACCTGGCCAAAATGAACAGACAGATGATGAAATGCTAACAGAGTATGGGGAAGTTAATAAATTTGGCAGCATAGTAATAATGGGGGATCCATATTAACTGGGTTAATATAATATCAGGACATGCTAGGAAGGCAAAGTTTCTAGATGAAATAAATGACTGCTCCATGGAGCAATTGATCTGGAAACCGACAAGAGGGAGGAGCTATTTAAAACTAACTCTTAGTAGAACACAAGATTTGGTGCAAGAGGTAACACTGATGGCGTCACTCGGTAGCAGCAATCATAGTGCGATCAAATTTGACTTAATGAATGGCAAGAAATTATGTAAATCTACAACTCTAACATTAAACTTTCAAAAGGGAGACTGATAAAATAAGGAAAATAGAAAAAAAATGAAACATGCAGCTGTAAAGATTCTGGTTTCTGGGCTGCCCCCTGCCAGCAGAGGGCCTTGCTTATCCACATTTTCTCCTGCTATAGCCACTTACTTGATGGGTCCATGACACAGGAAAACCAGCCCTATTTAGCCTTGCCTTTCCCACAACTCAGTGCCTCTTCATTGAGTTATCTTGGTTTCTTGCATTGGCCCACCTTGCCTTGCCTTGTTACTGTGTGGCCACTGTGGCCTTCTTGTTTCATCTTGCCTCTTGGCCTCTTTGGCCTTCCTACCTTGTTCTGTGGTCTCCTTGTCCTTCTTCCCTTGTTCTACAGCCTTTTTGGCCATCTTGCCCTGCCTTGTGGCATGCATACCTTCCAGTCTCACCTTTCCCTGCCTTATGGCCTGGTTGGGCCTCCTTGTCTGTTGGTTCCTTTGGTTGTCTTATATGTACCTTGCTGTGCTTTAGTTCCTGGTTACCTGTGCTTTTATTTTCCTTGCCTTGTTCCTGTGTCCTTTCCTGTCCATTCTTAGTCTTGTCCTGTCCAGGTTTAGTGTTGTTCTGTACAATCCTTGTCTTGTCTTGTCCAATACTTGTCTTGTCCAGCCTTTGCCTTGTTCTGCCTGGTGCTCCTTTCTGTCGCAGCCCTTGACTCCACTGCCTTGCCTCCAGGTCCAGTCCCTATATCCAATTCCAGACCTTAGTTTCAGTTCCAGCCCCTCTTCTCCAACTCTTGCCTGTCTCCAGTTTCAGTCCCTGTCTCCAGTCTAGGTCTTGCCTCCAGTTCCAGGCCTCGTCTCCAGCTTCTGCCTTTTGCCAGGTCCTACCTCTCTCATTTCAGTCCTTGTCTTCAGTTCCATCCCTGCCTTCCATTCTATCATTGTCTCCAGTTCTGCCTGACCACTATCATGTTCCATGCCAAGAAATTCCTGTCAACCCCCAGAACCTGCAGGCTCAACCTGCTTGCCAGGTACTTATGGCTTGGATTGGCCTTATGGCTTGGATTTGCCACTGTTGGAAACAGGATGCTGGGCTTGATGGACCCTTGGTCTGACCCAGTATAGGCATGTTCTTATGTTCTTATGTTTTTATGTTCTAACCCAAGTGGAAGGGGGCTGGCCAGGCACAAATCCTTGTCCTGTTCAGTCCTGAAGTCCTGTACCACTCCTGTTGGGGGAATGCCTGTATCCAGCCTACTTGCCAGTGACAGCAGTTACAAAGGTTAAGAGTTTTACATCATGCATGGTCATTGTTTAAAAATCTTAGAAGACAGGCCCAGATATATTCTACACATTAAAAAGTTAGAAGAAAGGCCAAAAGAGATTTGAAAAGAATCTGGCCTTAGAGGCAAGAACTCATAAAAAAAACTTTTTAAAATTAGAAGATTGAGAGGTTAAAGGGGCATTTAGTAAAGATAATAGAAGGATTAGGGGGCACTTCATGAAGTTAGCATGTAGAGGTTAAAGGGGCATTTAGTGAAGATAATAGAAGGACTAGGGGGCACTTCATGAAGTTAGCATGTAGGACATGTAAAACTAATCGGAGAAAATTCTTTTTCACTCAACACACAATTAAACTCTGGAATTTGTTGCCAGGGGTATGGCTAGTGCAGTTAGTATAGCTGGGTTTAAAAAAAGGTTTGGATAAGTTCTTGGAGAAGTCCAATACTTGCTATTAATGAAGTTGACTTAGAAAATAGCCACTGCTATTACTAGCATCAGTAGCATGGGATATACTTAGTTTGTGGGTACTTGCCAGGTACTTGTAGCCTGGATTGGCCACTGTTGGAAACAGTATGGCAATTTCTTATGTTCTTATAAGGCCATCATGGAAAGATTGAATGAATTCTTTACTTTGGCTTTTACTGAAGAGGATGTTGGGGAGATATTGAAGAGTGGCCAGTGTAACCCCAGGGGCGGATTTTCAGAGCCCTGCTCGCCTAAATCCACCCAAAACCGGGCGGATTTAGGCGAGCAGGGCCCTGCGCGCCGGTAAGCCTATTTTACATAGGCCTACCGGCGCGCGCAGAGCCCTGGGACTCGCGTAAGTCCCGGGGTTTTCGGAGGGGGCGTGTCGGGGGGCGGGCCCGAACCGCGCGGCATTTTCGGGGCGTGTCGGGAGCGTTCCGGGGGCGGGCCCGGGGGCGTGGCTACGGCCCGGGGCGGCCCGGGGGCGTGGCCGCGGCCCGGCGCGCAGGAGGCCCGCTGACGCGCGGGGATTTACGCCTCCCTCCGGGAGGCGTAAATCCCCCAACAAAGGTAAGGTGGGGGCTTAGACAGGGCCGGGTGGGTGGGTTAGGTAGGGTAAGGGAGGGGAAGGTGAGGGGAGGGCAAAAGGAAGTTCCCTCCGAGGCCGCTCCGATTTCGGAGCGGCCTCGGAGGGAACGGGGGTAGGCTGCGCGGCTTGGCGCGCGCCGGCTATACAAAATCGATAGCCTTGCGCGCGCCGATCCAGGTTTTTAGCAGATACGCGCGGAGCCGCGCGTATCTACTAAAATCCAGCGTACTTTTGTTTGCGCCTGGAGCGCAAACAAAAGTAGGCCTATTCGCGGAGTATGAAAATCCGCCCCCCAATCTATAAAAAGGGCTCCAAGAGTGATATGAGAAACAATAGACTGGTGAGTCTGACTTCAGTGCTGGGAAAAATCGTGGAAACAAAAGAACAAAATCAAAGAACATATAGAAAGACACAGTTTAATGGGACACAGCCAACATGGATTTACACAAGGGAAATCTTGCCTACCAATCTGCTACTTTGTTTTGAAGGAGTTAATAAACTTGGGGATAATGGTGAGCTGGTGAATATAGTATATTTGGATTTTCAGAAGTTGACAAAGTACCCCTGAAACTCCTGAGTGTTGCGTCCGTCGATCTCAGATGGCTTCGACCCTTGTGCCTCACCTTTTCTCTGCTCCTCCCCGCTAGCCTTGGGAAGGTGGCCACCGCCGCATCTGCAAGCCGCTCTCTCCCTCCGGCGTCCCCGGAACGGCTATGGCATTGCATCCTGCCATGTTCCTCCCTAAGGTCCTCCTAGGGTGTGTGCGTGCACACCACCCTCGTCTTTATTCCAGCTATGGCGCAAACCTTGGGGGCGTCCCCACTCAAGTGACGTCACGCCATCCAGGTATTTAGCCTACACTTGTTTGCTAGCTCTTTGAGTTAGCAAGGATTGGACTCATCCGGTCTTAGCTACTCTGCCGCTTCCTGCTGCCGCTGGAAGCCTTCTCTGCCCTTCGGGGTATACTCTAACCTGGGTACCCCCGCTCCCGGGGCCCCTCTGCTTTCCTTTCAGGTGCCTTACTGGGATAGGTAATTGCTCCTCGAGGGCCTTGCTCTCCTGCATCCTTGCCTGTTACCATCTACTTCTGCCTGGTGGAATCATCAACCTTACAGCTACATCTAGGAGTAATCTAATTCTCAGTCTGTCTCATCTACAGCTCTGCGTGCTGGAACCTACACCTGGATCTCCCTATACTAACTTGGTAAGACGGGTTCCCTCTGCCGAGGGTCCCTGGACTGCTATCTCTGGATCATTTCACTACTGCAACTCTGGTGGTATACATCAGCTGTACAATAAAAGACCAAAACTCTGTTTTGTGCATTCTGAGTCTAGCCCAGTAATGTGGCTCCCCACGGGGCTCCTACCCATGGGTGTGGTCATCTTCCACAGTACCCAAGAATCAATACAAACACCTCGAAACCGTAACAGATTGCTAACTCCATGGATTCGGCTCAGCTCACCGCATTGCAGGCCATTCCAGGCCTGGCCCAGCAAATCTCCGAACAGCAGAATGCACTGGAGAATTTGACTGCACGCACAGATGAATTCACCAACCACCACAGGTATGACCATTTTTAAATTACGTGCGTCCTCCTCTGATTTTTGGTTTAATGCACTACTTCGAATTCATAAGCCAGCCAGAGCACTAAGGTCCTCACAACTTGATTTACTTGAAGTTCCATCAGTAAAATTAGCCCGTTTATACTATACAAGAGAAACTTCTTTCTCCATAGCGGCCCCTAATTGCTGGAACATGATTCCTTTTGATGTACGATCCATCGAGGATGTCAAAAAATTCAAAGCTGTGTTCAAAGATTATTTGCTGAACCGTGTTTATAATTTTTAACAATGTACTTGAATAAATTAGTGCATATTGTAATGAATATTAGACAATTTTTCATAAGTTAGTCTTTATGAATATATTTATATGTAGTTGTCTTTATTTGTGTTGTTTTTATTATGTATGTAAATTTTGTATATCGCTTAGACCTAACAGTGTTAAGCGATTAATAAATTTTATAAATGAAAATGAAATGAATGAAATGAAGTTACACCGCCAGAAGTGGCGGTCAAGACCATTGTACCCCTATCTGCTCCAACTCGCTTCTCAGGGGAAGTTTGGAAATGAAGGGGATATATCAACTAGGGATGTGAATCGTTTTTTGACGATTTAAAATATCGTCCAATATATTTTAAATCGTCAAAAATCGTTAGAGCCGCGATACAATAACAATTCCCCCAATTTATCGTCAAAAAATCGTAAATCGGGGGAAGGGGGAGGGGAAGGGGGAGGGCGGGAAAACCGGCACACTAAAACAACCCTAAAACCCACCCCGACCCTTTAAAATAAATCCCCCACCCTCCCGAACCCCCCCCAAAATGCCTTAAATTACCTGGGGTCCAGAGGAAGGGTCCCGGTGTGATCTTTAACTCTCGGACCTCCGGTGCGTTGTAGAAATGGCACCGGCGCTACCTTTGCCTTGTCATATGACAGGTCAAAGGTAGCGCCGGCGCCATTTTGTTTTTTGTCCCCCGACGTCAGGAGCGTAGGAGATCGCTCCCGGACCCCCGCTGGACCCCCAGGGACTTTTGACCAGCTTGGGGGGGCCTCCTGACCCCCACAAGACTTGCCAAAAGTCCAGCGGGGGTCCGGAACGACCTCCTGCAGTCGAATCGTGTTGCCGTATGGCAGGCGCCATTTTCCGTACGGAAAAACGATTCGCGTGCAGGAAGTCATTCCCGGACCCCTGCTGGACTTTTGGCAAGTCTTGTGGGGGTCAGGAGGCCCCCCCCCAAGCTGGCCAAAAGTCCCTGGGGGTCCGGGAGCAATCTCCTACGCTCCTGCCGTCGGGGGACAAAAAAACAAAATGGCGCCGGCGCTACCTTTGCCCTGATGACAGGTCAAAGGTAGCGCCGGCGCCATTTCTACAACGCACCGGAGGTCCGAGAGTAAAAGATCACACCGGGACCCTTCCTCTGGACCCCAGGTAATTTTAAGGCATTTTGGGGGGGTTCGGGAGGGTGGGGGATTTATTTTAAAGGGTCGGGGTGGGTTTTAGGGTTGTTTTAGTGTGCCGGTTTTCCCGCCCTCCCCCTTCCCCTCCCCCCCACTGGACCCCCAGGTAATTTAAGGCATTTTGGGGGGGTTCGGGGGGGGTGGGGGATTTATTTTAAAGGGTCGGGGTGGGTTTTTAGGGATGTTTTAGTGTGCCGGTTTTCGATTTACACGATTTTCCACGATATTTAAAAAACCCAAACTGCGACGATCCGATTCCCTCCCCCTCCCAGCCGAAATCGATCGTTAAGACGATCGATCACACGATTCACATCTCTAATATCAACCAATGTCGCATGCACTTTTCCCTGCAACCTAATCATTTTCCTACAGCCTATGCCAAGACCACCTACATCTTGTCTTATCTGGACAGAAGAGCGTTGGCTTGGGCCTCTTCACTGTGGGAGCATGATGATCCAATCCTACATGATCTTGCCGGGTTCCTTGCACTGTTCAGATCAGTTTTTGATGACCCTGCCCGGCATACTAATGCAGGATCTTCATTGGTTCTCCTGAAGCAAGGTAGTAAACCTTTATCAGACTTCGCCATAGAATTCAAGACACTGGCATCTGAATTACATTGGGACCCTAAATGCCTGAGGACCCTCTTCTTTGAGGGATTGAACTCTCGTTTGAAAGACGATCTGGGAGCTCGCGAGATGCCTGAGACCTTGGCTGAACTGGTGAAGTTGGCAACAAGGATTGATCGCCGACTTTGTGACAAGGTTCAAGAGACCAAGACTCCCAGAAACCCCTTCTGGAAGAAACTCAAGTATAGTGATAGGAGTAAACTACCGTCCACCCGGACAAAATCGTCAGACAGATGATGAAATGCTAAGAGAAATCAAGGAAGCAAACCAATTTGGCAGTGCAATAATAATGGGAGATTTCAATTACCGATAATCCAATGAAGCATCAACCTTGCACATCCGCAAGGTTACTTTAGATGTGGTCTCTTTAGATGTGGTCACTTTAGATGTGGTCTCACTTTACTCAAACATCCCGCAAAGTGAGGCACTTTTTGTCATTGAAAAGATTCTAGACACACATCCACTACCACGACGTATCCCCACGTCATTCCTCACCCAGTTATCTGAATTAGCTTTGACAAAGAATTTCTTCCAGTTCCAAGACACTGTGTATCAACAGATAAAGGGGACCGCAATGGGGGCCACCATGGCCCCCAGTTTAGCATGTTTGTATATGGACAATTTTGAAACTACACATATTTACCCATCAGACTGGTCACAATTCATTCACCTCTGGTTGCGCTACATCGACGATGTATTTGTTGTTTGGACTGGTTCTGACATTCAGTTTTTTATGTTTTTGGATTGGGTCAACTCTTTAAATTCCAACATTCAGTTCAACTTCTGTATTCATTCCACGCAGATATCTTTTCTAGACATTTTGATTTCCTGTGTAGGAGATTATTTTGAAACTACGTTGTTCCGAAAGGCAACTGACCGCAACACCCTGTTATCTTACAAGAGCTGTCACCCTAGGGCCCTTCGAGACAATATACCGACGGGCCAATTTTTAAGGCTACGTCGTTTGTGTTCCACTCGAGCTGAATTTATCACCCAAGCCCAGATTATGACTGCCCGTTTTCTGGATCGAGGTTATCCAGCACAGGTAATAAAGAAGGCATTTAAACGGGCCCTATACACACATCGGGAATGGCTTTTTACACCACCCCCCAGTTCAGGGGACACGGCAAATAATTATATTTTGCCATTCTCAATAGTAGGAAGAACGATAGCGAACATGATACGACGCCATTGGTCAGCCCTATCGCTTACAGACTTCTTTCAAGGCCCCCTTCGCTTTACATTTAAGCGAGGGAGAAATTTACGGGACTGTCTCGTACATACGGCAGCTTCCCACCTAGGTTATCCGCTAAATGAGAGGGGCTCGCATAGACCTTGTGGACACTGCACAATATGCAGTCATACAGACACGTTTACGGAGTTTGTACATCCTTTGACTGGACGCGTTTTTAAACTGTATTCCCAATCTGACTGTACAACAAAAGGGGTGATTTATGTTATTAAATGTCCCTGCGCTCTCCTGTACATAGGTAAAACTTCTCGTATGGTTAAAACAAGAATAATAGAACATTGTTCGAACATCAGGTCACTTAGAATGGATGAGCCCCTGTCACCCACTGGTCAAAATGCGGACATTCCATCTCTGCCCTCTCCTTCCTGGTGCTAGACGTGGTCCCACGCCCCTATCGGGGAGGGGATTTCCCCGGGATACTGGGTCGGAGGGAGCAGAGATGGATTTTCACCCTTGACACTGTCTCCCACAAGGGTCTTAACAAAGAGATTGAGTGGCACCTGTTTTACTGAGAGAAGAGATCTGTCACTAGCTGGATCTGTTTGCATCTCGCGAGAGGTTCCCTTTCGCGCCTTTTTTGTGCTTTAAATGGCTGTCAACTTCGAGGGCGCTTGCGCTCCAGAGATCATTTTAAAGGTATGTGCTTTGTATTGTATGTTTCACCGTAGCCTTAGTTGTTCCACTTCTTACACACTTTGTTATATTTCAGATTGATACTGTTACTTGGTCCCTCCCGATGCAGCAGTCGCGAAACACGGGACCGTGTCGGGGGACTTTAAGAAATCTCTGATATTATTGATGGAGTTGCCGCAATGAATACCTGTTACTATTCTGAATAAATGTAACTGTTTACAATTCTCAGTGGAAGTGAGAGTTTTATCCTGCACCATTGTGTCTGAGATTTCAATTACCCCAATATTGACTGGGTAAATGTAACATCAGGACTTGCTAGAGATATAAAGTTCCTGGATGTAATAAATTATTGCTTCATGGAGCAATAATTTTGTTCAGGAACCAACAAGAGAAGGAGGTATTTTAGATTTAATTCTTAGTGGAAGGCAGGATTTAGTGAGAGAGGTAATGGTGGTGGGGCCACTTGGCAACAGTAATCATAACATGATCAAATTTAAACTAATAACTGGAAGTGGGACAATAAGTAAATCTGCAGCTCTAACACTGAACTTTCAAAAGGGAACCTTTGATAAAATGAGGAAAATAGTTAAAGAAAAACTGAAAGGTACAGCTGCAAAGGTTAAAAGTGTTCAACAGGCTTGGACATTGTTTAAAAATACAATCCTAGAGGCACAGTTCATATGTATTCCACGCATTAAGAAAGGTGGAAGGAAGGCAAAAAGATCTAGGCATCATAGTGGATAATACTTTAAAATCGTCGGCTCAGTGTGCTGCAGCAGTCAAAAAAGCAAACAGAATGTTAGTAATTATTAGGAAGGTAATGGCTAATAAAACAGAACATGTCATAATGCCTCTATTTTGCTCCATGGTGAGACCACGCCTTGAATACTGTGTACAATTCTGGTCGCTGCATCTCAAAAAAGATATAGTTGCGATGGAGAAGGTACAGAGAAGGGCAACCAAAATGATAAAGGTGATGGAAAAGCTTCCCTATGAGGAAAGGCTGAAGAGGTTAGGGCTGTTCAGCTTGGAGAAGAGACGGCTGAGGGGGGATATGATAGAGATCTTTAAGATCATGAGAGGCCTTGAACAAGTAGATGTGAATCGGTTATTTACAGTTTCGAATAATAGAAGGACTAGGAGGCATTTCATGAAGTTAGCAAGTAGCACATTTAAGACTAATTGGAGAAAATTCTTTTTCATTCAACGCACAATAAAGCTCTGGAATTTGTTGCCAGAGGATGTGGTTAGTGCAGTTAGTGTAGCTGGGTTCAAAAAAGGTTTGGATAAGTTCTTGGAGGAGAAGTCCATTAATGGCTATTAATCAAGTTTATTTAGGGAATAGCCACTACTATTAATTGCATCAGTAGCATGGGATCTTCTTAGTGTTTGGATAATTGCCAGGTTCTTGTGGCCTGGATTGGCCACTTTTGGAAACAGGATGCTGGGCTTGATTGACCCTTGGTCTGACAGGGGTGTTGTGATCTTCCTGCACGCAGTGCCCTATCCCTGATACCGGGAGTCTTGTGATCTTACTGCATGCAGTGCCCTATCCCTGATACCGGGAGTGTTGTGATCTTCCTGCATGCAGTGCCCTATCCCTGATACCGGGGGTGTTGTGATCTTCCTGCATGCAGTGCCCTATCCCTGATACCGGGAGTGTTGTGATCTTTCTGCACACAGTGCTCTATCCCTGATACTGGGGGTGTTCTGATCTTCCTGCATACAGTGCCCTATCCCAGTTACCGGGGGTGTTGTGATCTTCCTTCACACATCCCAGTATCAGGGATAGGGCACTGCGTGCAGGAAGATCACAGCACTCCTGGTATCAGGGATAGGGCACTGCGTGCAGGAAGATCACAACACTGCTTGAATACTGTGTACAATTCTGGTCGCCGCATCTCAAAAAAGATATAATTGCGATGGAGAAGGTACAGAGAAGGGCCACCAAAATGATAAGGGGAATGGAACAACTCCCCTATGAGGAAAGACTAAAGAGGTTAGGACTTTTCAGCTTGGAGAAGAGACGAATGAGGGGGGATATGATAGAGGTGTTTAAAATCATGAGAGGTCTAGAACGGGTAGATGTGAATTGGTTATTTACTTTTTCGGATAGTAGAAAGGCTAGGGGGCACTCCATGAAGTTAGCATGGGGCACATTTAAAACTAATCGGAGAAAGTTCTTTTTTTACTCAACGCACAATTAAACTCTGGAATTTGTTGCCAGAGGATGTGGTTAGTGCAGTTAGTATAGCTGTGTTTAAAAAAGGATTGGATAAGTTCTTGGAGGAGAAGTCCATTACCTGCTATTAAGTTCACCTAGAGAATAGCCACTGCCATTAGCAATGGTAACATGGAATAGACTTAGTTTTAGGGTACTTGCCAGTAGGGATGTGAATCGTTTTTCAACGATTAAAATTATCGTCCGATAACGTTTATATCGTCTTAAATCGTTATAGAACACGATACAATAGAAATTCTAACGATTTATCGTTAAAAATCGTTAAATCATGTTAGTGCGCACTAACTCGAGTTAGTGCGCACTAACTCCCCGTTAGTGCGCACTAACTCGATTTAGTGCGCACTAACTGAAAATGATACAAATAAACACTTTCCAGGTCACTGAAGGTCAGTTAGGAATGAATATGTGTTCCTATTGGCTGGCTGCCCTCTTATCTATTGATATTACCAAGGTTACCACTGATGTGATGGTTGGGGGGATGGGAAATGGAACTGGAAACTAACGAACACCAACAGAAAATGAAACAAAGTGTTCACACTTCCCAGGTCAGTAAAGGTCACTTAGGAATGAATATGTATGTATGTATTCCTATTGGCTGGCTGTGCTCTTATCTATTGATGTTACCAATATGGTTGGGGGGATGTGAAATGGAAACAGTTGGAAGCTTGACAAAAAAAGTAATGTAATGATCAGCACTCACGTGACTAGAACTTGTTTGTTTATTATTTTAGTTAGCAGGCACCTGAAATGCTAGTGCATGTTGAATTTGCCAATCACTGTGCATTTTAGAAAGGTGGTCCTGGCTGGAACTGTACACAGTTCAAATATATGTAATTGATTGTTGGTAAGTGTATTTTTTAAGTAGCCACACTGGCACCAGTATGTTTACTTTTCCTCCTACTTAACTCACTAGCTCAGCTTTGTAAGAAGGGCTTCTCTGCTTGTGTGTTGTTTTTGTTTGGTGTGAGGAGAGCAGAAACATCAGATCTTTATTCAATCTACTACAGTCATCTCTTACAGTGCCCTATCCCTATTAATACCAGGAGTGTTGTGATCTTCCTGCACACAGTGCCCTAACCCTGATACCAGTCTGAGACAGCTCCCTCCCTGCATTACTAGTGAGAGGCTGGCTTCACAGACAGGGGGGAGCTGCCTGACCCTCACTCCTGACTTCCCCCATGTCCCAGCTAGTGAATGGTGTGTGGGTGAGGGGGGGGGGGGAGGATGGTGAAGTCTGAGACAGCTCCCTCCCTGCATTACTAGTGAGAGGCTGGCTTCACAGACAGGGGGGAGCTGCTTGACCCTCACTCCTGACTTCCCCCATGTCCCAGCTAGTGAATGGTGTGTGGGTGAGGGGGGGGGGGAGGATGGTGAAGTCTGAGACAGCTCCCTCCCTGCATTACTAGTGAGAGGCTGGCTTCACAGACAGGGGGGAGCTGCCTGACCCTCACTCCTGACTTCCCCCATGTCCCAGCTAGTGAATGGTGTGTGGGTGAGGGGGGGGGGGGAGGATGGTGAAGTCTGAGACAGCTCCCTCCCTGCATTACTAGTGAGAGGCTGGCTTCACAGACAGGGGGGAGCTGCCTGACCCTCACTCCTGACTTCCCCCATGTCCCAGCTAGTGAATGGTGTGTGGGTGAGGGGGGGGGGGAGGATGGTGAAGTCTGAGACAGCTCCCTCCCTGCATTACTAGTGAGAGGCTGGCTTCACAGACAGGGGGGAGCTTGCCTGACCCTCACTCCTGACTTCCCCCATGGCCTAGTGAATGGTGTGTGGGTGAGGGGGGGGGGGGGATGGTGAAGTCTGAGACAGCTCCCTCCCTGCATTACTAGTGAGAGGCTGGCTTCGCAGACAGGGGGGAGCTGCCTGACCCTCACTCCTGACTTCCCCCATGTCCCAGCTAGTGAATGGTGTGTGGGTGAGGGGGGGGGGGGGAGGATGGTGAAGTCTGAGACAGCTCCCTCCCTGCATTACTAGTGAGAGGCTGGCTTCACAGACAGGGGGGAGCTGCCTGACCCTCACTCCTGACTTCCCCCATGTCCCAGCTAGTGAATGGTGTGTGGGTGAGGGGGGGGGGGAGGATGGTGAAGTCTGAGACAGCTCCCTCCCTGCATTACTAGTGAGAGGCTGGCTTCACAGACAGGGGGGAGCTGCCTGTCCCTCACTCCTGACTTCCCCCATGTCCCAGCTAGTGAATGGTGTGTGGGTGAGGGGGGGGGGGTTGGATGGTGAAGTCTGAGACAGCTCCCTCCCTGCATTACTAGTGAGAGGCTGGCTTCACAGACAGGGGGGAGCTGCCTGACCCTCACTCCTGACTTCCCCCATGTCCCAGCTAGTGAATGGTGTGTGGGTGAGGGGGGGGGGAGGATGGTGAAGTCTGAGACAGCTCCCTCCCTGCATTACTAGTGAGAGGCTGGCTTCACAGACAGGGGGGAGCTGCCTGACCCTCACTCCTGACTTCCCCCATGTCCCAGCTAGTGAATGGTGTGTGGGTGGGGGGGGGGAGGATGGTGAAGTCTGAGACAGCTCCCTCCCTGCATTACTAGTGAGAGGCTGGCTTCGCAGACAGGGGGGAGCTGCCTGACCCTCACTCCTGACTTCCCCCATGTCCCAGCTAGTGAATGGTGTGTGGGTGAGGGGGGGGGGGGAGGATGGTGAAGTCTGAGACAGCTCCCTCCCTGCATTACTAGTGAGAGGCTGGCTTCACAGACAGGGGGGAGCTGCCTGACCCTCACTCCTGACTTCCCCCATGTCCCAGCTAGTGAATGGGGTGAGGGGGGGGGGGGGAGGATGGTGAAGTCTGAGACAGCTCCCTCCCTGCATTACTAGTGAGAGGCTGGCTTCACAGACAGGGGGGAGCTGCCTGCCCCTCACTCCTGACTTCCCCCATGTCCCAGCTAGTGAATGGTGTGTGGGTGAAGGGGGGGGGGTGGATGGTGAAGTCTGAGACAGCTCCCTCCCTGCATTACTAGTGAGAGGCTGGCTTCACAGACAGGGGGGAGCTGCCTGATCCTCACTCCTGACTTCCCCCATGTCCCAGCTAATGAATGGTGTGTGGGTGAGGGGGGGGGGGGAGGATGGTGAAGTCTGAGACAGCTCCCTCCCTGCATTACTAGTGAGAGGCTGGCTTCACAGACAGGGGGGAGCTGCCTGACCCTCACTCCTGACTTCCCCCATGTCCCAGCTAGTGAATGGTGTGTGGGGGAGGGGGGGGGGGAGGATGGTGAAGTCTGAGACAGCTCCCTCCCTGCATTACTAGTGAGAGGCTGGCTTCACAGACAGGGGGGAGCTGCTTGACCCTCACTCCTGACTTCCCCCATGTCCCAGCTAGTGAATGGTGTGTGGGTGAGGGGGGGGGGGAGGATGGTGAAGTCTGAGACAGCTCCCTCCCTGCATTACTAGTGAGAGGCTGGCTTCGCAGACAGGGGGGAGCTGCCTGACCCTCACTCCTGACTTCCCCCATGTCCCAGCTAGTGAATGGTGTGTGGGTGAGGGGGGGGGGGGAGGATGGTGAAGTCTGAGACAGCTCCCTCCCTGCATTACTAGTGAGAGGCTGGCTTCACAGACAGGGGGGAGCTGCCTGACCCTCACTCCTGACTTCCCCCATGTCCCAGCTAGTGAATGGTGTGTGGGTGAGGGGGGGGGGGAGGATGGTGAAGTCTGAGACAGCTCCCTCCCTGCATTACTAGTGAGAGGCTGGCTTCACAGACAGGGGGGAGCTGCCTGTCCCTCACTCCTGACTTCCCCCATGTCCCAGCTAGTGAATGGTGTGTGGGTGAGGGGGGGGGTGGATGGTGAAGTCTGAGACAGCTCCCTCCCTGCATTACTAGTGAGAGGCTGGCTTCACAGACAGGGGGGAGCTGCCTGACCCTCACTCCTGACTTCCCCCATGTCCCAGCTAGTGAATGGTGTGTGGGTGAGGGGGGGGGGGAGGATGGTGAAGTCTGAGACAGCTCCCTCCCTGCATTACTAGTGAGAGGCTGGCTTCACAGACAGGGGGGAGCTGCCTGACCCTCACTCCTGACTTCCCCCATGTCCCAGCTAGTGAATGGTGTGTGGGTGGGGGGGGGGAGGATGGTGAAGTCTGAGACAGCTCCCTCCCTGCATTACTAGTGAGAGGCTGGCTTCGCAGACAGGGGGGAGCTGCCTGACCCTCACTCCTGACTTCCCCCATGTCCCAGCTCGTGAATGGTGTGTGGGTGAGGGGGGGGGGGAGGATGGTGAAGTCTGAGACAGCTCCCTCCCTGCATTACTAGTGAGAGGCTGGCTTCACAGACAGGGGGGAGCTGCCTGACCCTCACTCCTGACTTCCCCCATGTCCCAGCTAGTGAATGGGGTGAGGGGGGGGGGGAGGATGGTGAAGTCTGAGACAGCTCCCTCCCTGCATTACTAGTGAGAGGCTGGCTTCACAGACAGGGGGGAGCTGCCTGCCCCTCACTCCTGACTTCCCCCATGTCCCAGCTAGTGAATGGTGTGTGGGTGAAGGGGGGGGGGTGGATGGTGAAGTCTGAGACAGCTCCCTCCCTGCATTACTAGTGAGAGGCTGGCTTCACAGACAGGGGGGAGCTGCCTGACCCTCACTCCTGACTTCCCCCATGTCCCAGCTAATGAATGGTGTGTGGGTGAGGGGGGGGGGGAGGATGGTGAAGTCTGAGACAGCTCCCTCCCTGCATTACTAGTGAGAGGCTGGCTTCACAGACAGGGGGGAGCTGCCTGACCCTCACTCCTGACTTCCCCCATGTCCCAGCTAGTGAATGGTGTGTGGGTGGGGGGGGGGGAGGATGGTGAAGTCTGAGACAGCTCCCTCCCTGCATTACTAGTGAGAGGCTGGCTTCACAGACAGGGGGGAGCTGCCTGACCCTCACTCCTGACTTCCCCCATGTCCCAGCTAGTGAATGGTGTGTGGGTGAGGGGGGGGGAGGATGGTGAAGTCTGAGACAGCTCCCTCCCTGCATTACTAGTGAGAGGCTGGCTTCACAGACAGGGGGGAGCTGCCTGACCCTCACTCCTGACTTCCCCCATGTCCCAGCTAGTGAATGGTGTGTGGGTGAGGGGGGGGGGAGGATGGTGAAGTCTGAGACAGCTCCCTCCCTGCATTACTAGTGAGAGGCTGGCTTCACAGACAGGGGGGAGCTGCCTGACCCTCACTCCTGACTTCCCCCATGTCCCAGCTAGTGAATGGTGTGTGGGTGAGGGGGGGGGGGAGGATGGTGAAGTCTGAGACAGCTCCCTCCCTGCATTACTATTGAGAGGCTGGCTTCACAGGCAGGGGGGAGCTGCCTGACCCTCACTCCTGACTTCCCCCATGTCCCAGCTAGTGAATGGTGTGTGGGTGAGGGGGGGGGGGGAGGATGGTGAAGTCTGAGACAGCTCCCTCCCTGCATAACTAGTGAGAGGCTGGCTTCACAGACAGGGGGGAGCTGCCTGACCCTCACTCCTGACTTCCCCCATGTCCCAGCTAGTGAATGGTGTGTGGGTGAGGGGGGGGGGGGAGGATGGTGAAGTCTGAGACAGCTCCCTCCCTGCATTACTAGTGAGAGGCTGGCTTCACAGACAGGGGGGAGCTGCCTGACCCTCACTCCTGACTTCCCCCATGTCCCAGCTAGTGAATGGTGTGTGGGTGAGGGGGGGGGGGGAGGATGGTGAAGTCTGAGACCGCCCCCTCCCTGCATTACTAGTGAGAGGCTGGCTTCACAGACAGGGGGGAGCTGCCTGTCCCTCACTCCTGACTTCCCCCATGTCCCAGCTAGTGAATGGTGTGTGGGTGGGGGGGGGGGGGGTGGATGGTGAAGTCTGAGACAGCTCCCTCCCTGCATTACTAGTGAGAGGCTGGCTTCACAGACAGGGGAGAGCTGCCTGACCCTCACTCCTGACTTCCCCCATGTCCCAGCTAGTGAATGGTGTGTGGGTGGGGGGGGGGGGGGGGAGGATGGTGAAGTCTGAGACAGCTCCCTCCCTGCATTACTAGTGAGAGGCTGGCTTCACAGACAGGGGGGAGCTGCCTGACCCTCACTCCTGACTTCCACCATGTCCCAGCTAGTGAATGGTGTGTGGGTGAGGGGGGGGGGGAGGATGGTGAAGTCTGAGACAGCTCCCTCCCTGCATTACTAGTGAGAGGCTGGCTTCGCAGACAGGGGGGAGCTGCCTGACCCTCACTCCTGACTTCCCCCATGTCCCAGCTAGTGAATGGTGTGTGGGTAAGGGGGGGGGGGAGGATGGTGAAGTCTGAGACAGCTCCCTCCCTGCATTACTAGTGAGAGGCTGGCTTCACAGACAGGGGGGAGCTGCCTGACCCTCACTCCTCCGGGGTATTATGATCTTCCTGCACACAGTGCCCTATCCCTGATACCAGGGGTGTTGTGATCTTCCTGCATGCAGTGCCCTATCCCTATTAATACCAGGAGTGTTGTGATCTTCCTGCATGCAGTGCCCTATCCCTATTAATACCAGGAGTGTTGTGATCTTCCTGCATGCAGTGCCCTTTCCCTGATATCGGGATGTGTGCAAGAAAATCACAACACCCCCGGTATCAGGAATAGGGCACTGTGTGCAGGAAGATCACAACACCCCCAGTATCAGGAATAGGGCACTGTGTGCAGGAAGATCACAACACCCCTGGTATTAGGGATAGGGCACTGTGTGCAGGAAGATCACAACACTCCTGGTATTAATAGGGATAGGGCACTGTGTGCAGGAAGATCACAATACCCCTGGTATCAGGGTTAGGGCACAAGTTCTAGTCACATTGACTGATCACATTACTTGTTTTGTCAAGCTACCAACTGTTTCCATTTCCCATCCCCCATATACTGTCAGTAGGAAACTTGGTAACATGAATAAATAAGAGGGCAGCCAATAGGAATACATATTCATTCCTAAACTGACCTTAACTGACCTGAAAAGTGTCAAATTGTATCATTTTCAGTTAGTGCGCACTAACTCCCAGTTAGTGCGCACTAACTCCCGTTAGTGCGCACTAACTCGAGTTAGTGCGCACTAATCGGAAAAAACGATTTTTAACGATTTTTTAACTAAAAAATCGTGCCTAAGACGATTTTCTTGCCCTGCCACACGATTTCTATCGTTAAGACGATATGGAAAACGATTCACATCCCTACTTGCCAGGTTCTTATGGCCTGGATTGGCCACTATTGGAAGCAGGATGCTGGGCTTGATGGACCCTTGGTCTGACCCAATATGGCATTTTCTTATGTTCTTCTAAATGATCTGCAAAAGGGAACAACAAATGAAGTGATCAAATTTGCAGATGATATAAAATGATTATGAATGTTATATCACAAGTGGATTGTGAAAAATTGTAGGAGGATCTTGTGAGACTGGAAGATTGGGCATTTAAATGGTAGATGAAATTTAATGTGGATAATTGTAAAATGATGCACATTGGGAAAAGTAATCCACACTGTAGTTACATGGCGTTAGAGTCTGTATTAGGAATTACCACCCAGGAAAAGGACTTGGGTGTCATAGTGGACAACCTTTGAAATTATCGGTTCAGTATACTGTGGAGGTCAAAAAGGCAAACAGGAATTATTAAGAAAGGAATGGAGAACATGTGGAATGCCATAATGCTTCTGCATCGCTCAGTGATGAGGCTGCACTTAGAGCATTGTGTGCAGTTCTAGTCACCACAGCTCAAAAAGATATAGTTGTATTGGAAATAGACAAGGGTGACTAAAATGATAAAGGGAATGGAGCAGCTCCCCTATGAGGAAAGTCTAAAGGGTTGGGTCTGTTCAGCTTGGAGAAGAGACTGTTGAGGGAGGATATGATAAAGGTCTATAAAATCATGAATAAAATAGAATGGATAATTGTAAATCAGTTAGGTACACTTTAAAAAAAATCAAAGGCTAGGGAGCACTCCATGAAGTTAGTAGGGATGTGCAGACCAAAAGTTTAAGTTCATAAGTTCATAAGTCGAATGGGGGTCCCATTTGCGGTCAATATGGACTTATGGAGAATTCCATAAGTTGAGTCTATGTCCATATGTGCAAATAAAATTTAAACCCCTCACCCGCCTTAATCCCCCCCCCCCCCCAAAGACTTACCAAAACTCCCTGGTGGTCCAGCGGGGTCAGGACGCCATTCCTGAACTCCTTTGCAAGGAGCACGTGACGTCGGCGCCACGTCAGAGTGACGCGCGTCACGTGATTCCCCACGCGTCGCTCCCGGACCCTCACGGAACTTTTGGCCAGCTTTGGTAAGTCTTGGGGGGGGGGGGATTAAGGAGGGTGAGGGGTTTAAATTTGTATTTAGATCAACAATCGCGATTTCCAACGTATTCAACATAGCTATGTTGAATAAGTTGGAAATCCGATCGTTTACGCCTCATCTTTTTTTTAAGTCAAAAAAAAAAAAAAGTTGCGTTTTCCATTTAAGTTCAAAACGAATGCACACCCCTAGAAGTTAGTAAGTAGCACATTCAAAACAAATCAGAGAAAATTCTTATCACTCAATGCTCAGTTAAGCTCTGGAATTAATTCCCAGAGGATATGGTTAAGACAGTTAGCGTAGCTAGTTTTAAAAAATGTTTGGACAAAATCATGTAGGACAATTTAATAAAATGTTATTAATCAAGTAGCCTTAAGAAAGCACCACTACTTATTACTGTGTGATAGCAGCATGGGATATATTTACAGTTTGGGATCTTGCCAGGTACTTATGACCTGGATTAGCCACTATTAGACATAGGATAGTGGTCTTGATGGACCCTCGGTCTGACCCAGTATGGCAGGTAGTAAGGAGTGGCTTTACTACCCCTCTTTAACCTGTGTGGGACCAAGTTTGATGCCTTGTCCACCTTAAATCACCCTAGAAGGAAAGAGCTCTATGGGCAGGACTCTGCTGGGCGGGAAGAGCTCTGTGGGTGGGACTCCGCTGGTAATATTAAGAGCCCAGCTGGGATCAGAGGGTCACACATCTCTAGGAGAAGGCAGATCCTAAATACATTTCTGACCTAAGACTGTAAGTCATCTTTCTGGAGGTAAGAAGTGTCACTAGGAGATGGCAACTCCTATATACATTTCTGTCCTGACTAAACCTGTGAGTTTTACTCTAGAAACCGTAGGCACTCTATTTTGATTGTTTGCTGAGAAGTGTGAATAAAGCTATAATCCGTTAAGAAAAGGATGGAGTCAATGTGGTTTCTGCCTACAATGTATTATCCACTATGATGCCTAGACCTCTTTCTTGGGGAGTAGCACTTAATATGGAACCTAACATTGTGTAACTATAGCATGGGTTATTTTTCCCTATATGCATCACCTTGCACTTATAAGAACATATAAAATTGCCATGCTGGGTCAGACCAAGGGTCCATCAAGCCCAGCATCCTGTTTCCAACAGAGGCCAAACCAGGCCACAAGAACCTGGCAATTACCCAAACACTAAGAAGATCCCTTGCTACTGATGCAATTAATAGCAGTGGCTATTCCCTAAGTAAACTTGATTAATAGCCATTAATGGACTTCTCCTCCAAGAACTTATCCAAACCTTTTTTGAACCCAGCTACACTAACTGCACTAACCACATCCTCTGGCAACAAATTCCAGAGCTTTATTGTGCGTTGAATGAAAAAGAATTTTCTCCAATTAGTCTTAAATGTGCTACTTGCTAACTTCATGAAATGCCTCCTAGTCCTTCTATTATTCGAAACTGTAAATAACCGATTCACATCTACTTGTTCAAGGCCTCTCATGATCTTAAAGATCTCTATCATATCCCCCCTCAGCCGTCTCTTCTCCAAGCTGAACAGCCCTAACCTCTTCAGCCTTTCCTCATAGGGAAGCTTTTCCATCACCTTTATCATTTTGGTTGCCCTTCTCTGTACCTTCTCCATCGCAACCATATCTTTTTTGAGATGCGGTGACCAGAACTGTACACAGTATTCAAGGTGCGGTCTCACCATGGAGCGATATAGAGGCATTATGTCATTTTCTGTTTTATTAACAATTCCCTTCCTAATAATTCCTAACATTTTGCTTGCTTTTTTGACTGCTGCAGCACACTGAGCTGACGATTTTAAAGTATTATCCACTATGATGCCTAGATCTTTTTCCTGGGTGGTAGCTCCTAATATGAAACCTAACATCGTGTAAGTACACAAGGGTTATTTTTCCCTATATGCAACACCTTGCACTTGTCCACATTAAATTTCATCTGCCATTTGGATGCCCAATTTTCCAGTCTTGCAAGGTCCTCCTGTAATGTATCACAATCTGCTTGTGATTTAACATCTCTGAATAATTTTGTATCATCCGCAAATTTGATAACCTCACTCGTCGTATTCCTTTCCAGATCATTTATATTTATATCAAAAAGCACCGGTCCAAGTACAGATCCCTGAAGCACTCCACTGTTTACCCTTTTCCACTGAGAAAATTGACCATTTTATCCTACCCTCTGTTTCCTGTCCTTTTGTAATCCACGAAAGGATATCGCCTCCTATCCCATGACATTTTAGTTTTCTTAGAAGCCTCTCATAAGGGACGTTGTCAAACGCTTTCTGAAAATCCAAATACACCACATCTACCGGTTTACTTTTATCCACATGTTTATTAACCCCTTCAAAAAAATGAAGCAGATTTGTTAGGCAAGACTTCTCTGGGGTAAATCCATGTTGACTGTGTTCCATTAAACCATGTCTTTATATATGTTCTACGATTTTGATCTTGAGAATAGTTTCCACTATTTTTCCCGGCACTGAGGTCAAGCTCACTGGTCTATAGTTACCCGGATCACCCCTGGAGGCTTTTTTAAATTTTGGGGTTACATTGGCTACCCTACAGTCTTCAGGTACAATGGATGATTTTAATGATAGGTTACAAATTTTAACTAATAGATCAGAAATTTAATTTTTGAGTTCCTTCAGTACCCTAGGATGCATACCATCCAGTCCAGGTGATTTGCTACTCTTTAGTTTGTCAATCTGGCCTACTATATCTTCCAGGTTCACAGTGATTTCTAGAGATGTGAATCGGAACCGGAATTGGTTCGGATTCCGGTTCCGATTCACATGTGGGTTTTTTTCCATCGGGCCCGATCGCATTTTGTTTATCGGCTGCGCCCCAGCCAATAAACAAAAAACCCACCCCGACCCTTTAAAAGTAACCCCTTAGCTTCCCCCACCCTCCCGACCCCCCCAAACCTTTTTACAGGTAACTGGTGGTCCAGTGGGGGTCCCGGGAGCGATCTCCCATGATCTCCCACTCCGGGCCATCCTCTGGCTACCGGGCCGTCGGCTGACACTAATCAAAATGGCGCCGATGGCCCTTTGCCCTTACCATGTGACAGGGTACCCGTGCCATTGGACGGATCATGTCACATGGTAGGAGCACTGGATGGCCGGCACCATCTTGTGCTCCTACCATGTGACAGGGGCTGACCAATGGCACTGGTAGCCCCTGTGACATAGTAAGGGCAAAGGCTATCGGTGCCATTTTGAATACTGGCAGCCGACGGTCCGAGTGCAGGAGGTCGCTCCCGGACCCCCGCTGGACTTTTGGCAAGTCTTGTGGGGGTCAGGAGGGTCCCCCAAGACTTGTCAAAAGCCCCTGGTGGTCCAGTGGGGGTCCAGGAGTAATCTCCTGCACTCGGGCCATCGGCTGCCAGTAATCAAAATGGCGCCGATAGCCTTTGCCCTTACTATGTCACAGGGGCTACTGGTGCCATTGGTCAGCCCCTGTCACATGGTAGGAGCACAGGATGGCACCGGCCATCCAGTGCTCCTACCATGTGACATGATCTGGCCAATGGCACGGGTACCCTGCCACATGGTAAGGGCAAAGGGCCATCGGCGCCATTTTGATTAGTGTCAGCCGACGGCCCGGTAGCCAGAGGATGGCCCGGAGCAGGAGATCACGGGAGATCGCTCCCTGGACCCCCACTGGACCACCAGGTACCTGCAAAAAGGTTTTGGGGGGTCGGGAGGGTGGGGGAAGCTAAGGGGTTACTTTTAAAGGGTCGGGGTGGGTTTAGGGGTTATTTTTGTGTGTCGTTTTTCCCGCCCTCCCCCAAAATGATAAGGGAACCCCCACGATCAATATTGTGGGGTTTTCCTATCATTTTGGGGGAGCCCCCGATTTCTGACGATTTTGAAAATATCGACGATATTTTCAATCGTCCGAAGCCCAATTCACATCCCTAGTGATTTCATTCAGTTTGTCTGACTCATCACCCCTGAAAACCATCTCCGGAACTGGTATCTTCCCAACATCCTCATTAATAAACACGGAAGCAAAGAATTAATTTAGTCTTTCTGTAATGGCCTTATCTTCCCTAAGAGCCCCTTTAACCCCTCGGTCATCTAATGGTCCAACTGACTCCCTCACAGGTTTCTTGCTTTGGATATATTTTAAAAAGTTTTTATTATGAGTTTTTGCCTCTATGGCCAACTTCATTTCAAATTCTCTCTTCGCTTGACTTATCAATGTTTTACACTTAACTTGACAATGCTTATGTTTTATCCTATTTTCTTCAGATGGATCCTTCTTCCAATTTTTGAAAGATGTTTTTTGGGCTAAAATAGCCTCTTTTACCTCACCTCACATTAAATTTCATCTGCCATTTCGATGCCCAATTTTCCAGTCTCACAAGGTCTTCCTGCAATTTATCACAATCTGCTTGTGATTTAACTACTCTGAACAATTTTGTATCATCTGCAAATTTGATTACCTCACTCGTCGTATTTCTTTACAGATCATTTATAAATATAGTGAAAAGTAAGGGTCCCAATACAGATCCCTGAGGCCCTCCTGCCCACTCCCTTCCACTGAGAAAATTGCCCATTTAATCCTACTCTCTTTTTCCTGTCTTTTAGCCAGTTTGTAATCCACGAAAGGACATCGCCACCTATCCCATGACTTTTTACTTTTCCTAGCATGTCCACCCCAAAAATGTATTTAAATGATCAGACTACCAGGTATGAAAGAAGAGTTTTTAAATTTAATTGTATGTATACAGGTATGTTAGTGATATAAACATTTAATTGTTCTTAAAGCATTGAAATTGCATTTGCTTACAATTTCGTTTGCTTTTACATTTTCAATGCCTTCAAATATGCATTAGAAAACAGCTGCTGGGCTCATGGTAGAGCTCTTATAGATAGCACTATATTTAGCATGCATGGTAAGCATGCATA
Organism: Rhinatrema bivittatum; assembly: GCF_901001135.1. Lineage (NCBI taxonomy): Eukaryota > Metazoa > Chordata > Amphibia > Gymnophiona > Rhinatrematidae > Rhinatrema > Rhinatrema bivittatum. The sequence goes on along the minus strand of NC_042619.1, from coordinate 332,743,178 downwards.
CTATGCATGCTACAAATAGGCCTTTTGACTTCATAAAGGCTCTTAAAAAGTCTATTCATTTCATAACATTTATATATATAGACGTTCTTTAAAAAATGTGTCTATTATGTTTTTTTTTTTTACTAATTGCAACTAACCTATCAATATAAATATCAGACTCATGTATGAATTCTGGTGGAGGGGTCACATGTATAACACTTTATTCATTAATATGCTCAAGAAAAAAGAAAGCTAAAACCTAATAAAGAAATAGAAATATAAAAAATGTAATCAAGAGAAAACTGTTAAATGCAGGAAAAATAGAGAAGAGAGTAACATATGATGTTTTGAGATAACTGTATTCACTTAGGTTGGCAAGTCAATTCTGAAATTGTCACATTGATTATTAAGCAAAGGTTTGTTGTAAGTCTGTTTTTAAGGAATGCCTTTCAGGGTGTCAGCCAAAGCATAATGAGATTCCTGTCTTCGCATATGTTTGTTTATGCAGGTTTTCAAGGTAAGCTCTGATTCAGATTTCATAAATAATAGTTCCTGGAGGTCCAGCGGGGGTCAGGGAGCGATTTCCCGCCGCGAATCGTTTTCGTACGGAAAATGGCGCCGGCAGGAGATCGACTGCAGGAGGTTGTTCAGCGAGGCGCCGGAACCCTCGCTGAACGACCTCCTGCAGTCGATCTCCTGCCGGCGCCATTTTCCGTACGAAAACGATTCGCGGCGGGAAATCGCTCCCTGACCCCCGCTGGACCTCCAGGAACTTTTGGCCAGCTTGTGGGGGGCCTCCTGACCCCCACGAGACTTGCCAAAAGTCCAGCGGGGGTCCGGAAGGACCTCCTGCCGTCCAATCGTGTTCGTCTATGGCCGCCGCCATTTTTCGGCGCCATTTTGGAAAATGGCGCCGGCTGAAGACAACAAGATTCAGGAGCAGGAGCCCGTTCCGGACCGCTGCCGTTCCGGACCGCCGCTGGACCCGCAGGTTATTTAAGTCATTTGGGGGGGGTTCGGGAGGGTGGGGGATTTAATTTAAAGGGTCGGGGTGGGTTTTAGGGGGTTTTAGTGTGCCGGCTCACGATTCTAACGATTTATAACGATAAATCGTTAGAATCTCTATTGTATTGTGTTCCATAACGGTTTAAGACGATATTAAAATTATCGGACGATAATTTTAATCGTCCTAAAACGATTCACATCCCTAATAAATAAGAGCAGGGCAGTCCTTTGAGAGAAGTGCAGCCCAGATATCGTACGTAATACCTTCATCTGTGCTCAAGTTCTGTGTGTGGCAGCCTAGTTACGCATTTAGAGGGGATTTTTGGAAGGGATTCGACTTATTAAAGAGGAGTTTTACCCTATTAAAGGGGTGGAATGAAAAATGCTCCCCCTCCCCAGCAGATAAATCTAGCTGCCGAACTTCACAAGGGGGCCGAATAAACGGTGGATTAAAGGAGGCGGGGGAGGTGCAAGAACGGAAAGCACAGACAGGGACTTGATTTGAGACCCCTGTGCCTACTTTGACACACGGACACCCCCTATCCAAAATGCAGGTGAAAAATCCACATGAACTTTTATATCTACGGACATTTTGGCTCCAGTTTTCGAAAGGAAAACGTCTGTGATTAGTTTCCTCTTTAAAATTAGCTTGAAGGTGACTAGAAGGAAAAGCATTAATGGGACCTTAAAAGTGCTCAAGGTTTTCAAAATTGCCTTCCTAGTGGGAAATCTTTCAAAAACATTTACCAGGGTAAAAAATGAGTTACTTAGGTAAACACCTCCAGGCAGGGCCGGTGCAAACCTTACAGTCTGGCATCCCCTCCCCATACACAATTTTAAATTATGCATTTTTAACATATTTTACATGAAAAAAGACATTCTGAGGTAAAATTAATATACAAGTTGTTGTGTTAATTTCATGCACTATTGTGATGCCAACAAGAAAACTTTGCATCTTGGAATTCATATGGCATCATACTTATTGTGATATATTTTGGCATGGTCCTCCCGTATCAACACAGTACTATTTGCCAACACTCAAAGAATAACAACCCTACCTATGAAAAAGAATACCACAAATATTACACCTGAATCTAAAATATCAATACACCTCCTATCAGGAAAACAGAACAGGCTAAGCTACTACAGATCCCTACAGAGAAACCACATGATAAAAGAATGCTTCATCTCAGTCTTTGCATGCAGAACACAAACCCTCACCAAATACAGAATAAAGCCACATATAAACAGAAATGTGCAGACAAAAACTGAACTGTAAAACGCATCACGCCAGACTCTATACAGTGTAACAATGGAAAAACAAAAATTTCACCATTCCTCGTGAAACAAATCAATAAAATCAAGATATATACATCATTAATCATAATTATAAAATCATACAAATAAAATAATTTCAAAACAGCTGATGAATAGAATATCCAATAATTAAAGACTCATGCACATTTTGAAAGCTTTACCAAACACCAATAAAATATTTCAAACAGCAGACACATCACATACTACCCATTAATAAAAATGATAGTCAATCAAGAAAAATGAACTTAAAAATCCACCTTTACTTACTCTCTCCAGCAGTTCCCCTACTCCTTTCCCTTGCAGGTCATACCAGAAGCAGCAGTAGCTGCTGAAGCTGTCCTCACAGTCCTCTTCCTTAGGGAGCACAACCAGTCTCTTCTCTCTCTCACACATACAGACCAGTCACACCTTCAGGACCAGTTTCTGTCTCTCACACACACACAAGCACACACATACCAGTCATCTCCCTGATCAGTCTTTCTCACACATACACACGTCACCTCTCTGGCCAGTTTCTCTCAATCACACAATGCTCTCGTTCTCTCTTACTTACATACAGGCTTTCAATCACACACATGCTCTCTCTATTTCACTTACACACAAGCTCTCAATCATAACACATGTTCTATCTCACTTACAGTATGCAACCAAAAAGATCAAGTATATATATCTCTTTATATTTCTTTTGCTGTTGTTGACAGAAATATTTTATCAAGAAATATTCTTTACGATGATACCGCATCAGCAAGCCAGACAACGGCAGTGAACCTACTTGCCGTCCGGACTACTCGCCATTTGCGGTGTGATGTTATCTGTAATGTTTTTACAACTAAATTTTTACAACTCAACAAGACCGACAAGAGACGCTTACAAAGGATCACTTCAAGTACCCCCAGCCAAAACTACCAGTCACATTACGCTAAGAGACCGGGCCTTCTCCACAGCCGGTCCTACCTTATGGAACTCTATTCCCCCAGATCTTAGAACGGAACCCAGCATCTCAACCTTCAAGAAAAGACTCAAGACCTGGCTGTTCACGCAGGCCTTTCCTAACTCCAACATTATTTAACTCCCATCAATCAACACTCTTCGCTAGTAATATCATTAACAGCCACCTCTTACAATGTTATTATATGTAATTATCTGATCTTTATTTTCCTTCTTACTCCAAGTTTTATATTTCCTTGTTACATGTAACTGCTTTTTCTGCACCATTGTTCAAGTTGTTAAGTTTATTATAATTGCACCCCTGTTTCTTGTGAACCAGCATGATGGGACTATCGTCTTGAATGTTGGTATATAAAAAACTTAAATAAATAAAATAAATAAAATAAAAGTCCATTTAAATTTCATCTGTATCCCGCATTTAACTAAACTCCATCTATAACCCAAAACTCAATATGAAGGATTGCACCCGACAACGGCCGGTGTTTCGCGATATGTCAAATCGCTTCTTCAGGAGTATTTTATCGATAAATTTGTCAGGACAGATGCTAAGAATTCAAAAAATGAAAGCAGACATTTAGAATTATTCCACTTGAATCAAATACTTAACTTTGAGTGAACACAGCAATGCGAACCTTTCTGATGGACCCGAGCATCTCTTGTGTTTTCAGCCAAATGGGACAGGGGAACCCTGAACTCACTTACAAACAGGCTCAATCACACACATGCTCTCTCTCACAGCCACAAGCCAGCCAAAAACATGCTCCATCTCTCTCGCACACACACATTGACACACACAAGCACCCTCCCTGACTCACATATACCCCTCACACATACAGAAGCACCCTCCCTGCCTCACATATACACCACACACATACAGAAGCACCCTCCCTGTCTCACATACACAAAGCACCCTCCCCATCTCACATACATATTACACACTCACAGAAGCACCTTGCTTTCAGACTTGCATGATTTTTCACTTTTACTAAAAGTGAAAGTGATACTCCCAACCCTTAAATAAGAAAACCACATTCCTCTTAGAAGGCAAAATGACACCCTTCCTTCAGGTTCTGTCCTCCCAAGGGACAGCCACCTACACCATACAGCTTCTCTTGTTTTACGCTTTCAGGCAATAAAGCAAGTGTCTTTCTTCAAACTATCAGTCATATGATTATTCATGTGGGAGATATGGAACAGAAGGACATCCTTAGTCAGCTTCCCTTTTAAATGGGAAGATTCCAGTCTTAATTTAAAAATATACATTTTCTAAAGGCTTAAAAAAAAAAAAAAAAGCAAAACCATTTCAGATTGGAACTATTCTAGTCTTCAGGCTTAAATTATGCTTCCAAAAAAAAAAAAAAAAAAAACACCACCTAGCATCAGTATCTTAAATTTGTGATTTTGCTGAGATGAATATTTTAAATACTTTAAATTTTTTTTGCTTTAGTATTTGTCTCTACCCACTTTAAGTTAAATTTTATTTTCCAGAAGAGGGATGCTTAAAATTCAGTAATTTCATCATTCATCCAACTTTTCAAAAGTTGCATTACCAGCACAAAAGTTGAGGTATATGTATTATCACATTTCATTTTTTTAAACTGGCAGATTCCTTTCTCACATACACACTACATACACCCACACAGAAGCTCCATTCCTTTCTCACATACACACACACACACACACATACACATACAGAAGCTCCATTCGTCTCTCACATACACAACACATATACCCACACAGAATCTCCACTCCTTTCTCTCATACACACCACATACAAGGGCACTTTTTGCCCTTTCAAAATTCTGCCGCCTGCTGCGGCACCACCTAAGTCTCGGCGCCCTAGGCACAGGCCTAGATCACCTAGTGCTTCCTCCGGCCCTGCCTCCAGGTGAAAACGGCCCTCTCCTCAGTGGGGAAATGCACCTACACTGTGAGGCATCACATGAAGCTTTCACTGCAGGTGACAGGAGCGAAATGGAGATGGTCATTTGCGCGGAGCAGGGTAAAGATGTGCGAACATTTCATTTTGCAATTCCTACACATACTTTGGCCCCTGCGGTACAGCAGGTGCAAAGTTCACAGCTACTTCTAGATGTGTATTGGTTTGTTGACCCTGAATTTTGAAACTCCGCAGGCAGCTTTGCTTTGAAAATTTGATTTCAGGTGTCATGGGGGGGGGGGGGAAGTGTTTCAAAAAGACCAATTTAGGAGGAAATTTTCAAACAGCCTGCATAAGAAGGCCGGCAAAAACATGCGTGTTACACCAATTTTCAAAGCAGGCTTTCGGGCATGGCTCCTTTGAAAATTATCCCATTACTTCTACCAGCAGGTTTAATCCTAGGGGAATTCTGTGCAAAAATAAATTAAAAGTCTGTGCACAAAAACTTAAAATTCTGCAAAATTCTGCAAACTTTATATTGGTCAAAATAACATAATTTACATGACAGTTTTTAAGTAATTGCATTTTAAAATAATACAGAAAAAGTTATTACTTAAAGATGCAGAATTTTAAATATGTTGAGCAGCATTTCCCAGGAAAATCACTGTAAGAGTGCCCCTTCCACTCACTCTCCCTAGTCCCCTGACCAGTTTGCCCTCTCAGGCCCCTCCACCTGCCAGTATCTCTCCCCTCCACCTCTAGGCTCAACCCCTTCCACTCTATCAACACTCCCAGAGTTTGATCCTGTTCTCAGTACTGCCCTCACACAGACTCCCTCTGTCCTTCCTTATCTCACACACATGCTCCCTCTCTCTAGTGTTATTTTCACATTGAAATTAGTCTCCTAAATTTTTAATTTTAGTTTATTTTAATTATTTATTTATTTATTTATTTATTTATTTATTTAAATACTAGTTTACAGGCAGTCAGAGTTTGTTAATTTTATTAATTGTATTACTTAAAATTATTTTACATTGTATTATCTGTTACTTTAGTTTGTTTTACCTATGTATTATGTTTTATACTTTGGTTTTAATGTCTTACGATGTAAACCAATATGAAGCTTTTACAAATATCGGTATATAAAAAGTGAATGAATGAATGAACATAAGAACATAAGAAATTGCCATGCTGGGTCAGACCAAGGGTCCATCAAGCCCAGCATCCTGTTTCCAACAGAGGCCAAAACCAGGCCACAAGAACCTGGCAATTACCCAAACAGTAAGAAGCTCCCATGCTACTGATGCAATTAATAGCAGTGGCTATTCCCTAAGTAAAATTGATTAATAGCCATTAATGGACTTCTCCTCCAAGAACTTATCCAAACATTTTTTGAACCCAGCTACACTAACTGCACTAACCATATCCTCTGGCAACAAATTCCAGAGCTTTATTGTGCGTTGAGTGAAAAATAATTTTCTCCGATTAGTCTTAAATGTGCTACTTGCTAACTTCATGGAATGCCCCCTAGTCCTTCTATTATTCGAAAGTGTAAATAACCGAGTCACATCTACTCGTTCAAGACCTCTCATGATCTTAAAGACCTCTATCATATCCCCCCCTCAGCCATCTCTTCTCCAAGTTGAACAGCCCTAACCTCTTCAGCCTTTCCTCATAGGGGAGCTGTTCCATCCCCTTTATCATTTTGGTAGCCCTTCTCTGTACCTTCTCCATCGCAACTATATCTTTTTTTAAATGCGGCGACCAGAATTGTACACAGTATTCAAGGTGTGGTCTCACCATGGAGCAATACAGAGGCATTATGACATTTTCCGTTCTATTAACCATTCCCTTCCTAATAATTCCTAACATTCTATTTGCTTTTTTGACTGCTGCAGCACACTGAGCCGACGATTTTAAAGTATTATCCACTATGATGCCTAGATCTTTTTCCTGGGTGGTAGCTCCTAATATGGAACCTAGCATCGTGTAACTACAGCAAGGGTTATTTTTCCCTATATGCAACACCTTGCACTTGTCCACATTAAATTTCATCTGCCATTTGGATGCCCAATCTTCCAGTCTTGCAAGGTCCTCCTGTAATGTATCACAGTCTGCTTGTGATTTAACTACTCTGAATAATTTTGTATCATCCGCAAATTTGATAACCTCACTCGTCGTATTCCTTTCCAGATCATTTATATATATATATATATATATATATATTGAATGAATGAATGAATGATTGAGTAAATAAATAAATAAATAAATAAATAGTGCACATACAGACAGCCTCATACAGGCTCCCTCACTCTCTCTCACGCATACATACCCTCATACAGGGTCCCTCTCTCTTGCATACACACCCACACAAGCTCCCTTTCTCTCTCTTGCACACACCCCTTCACACAGGCTACCTATGTCTGTCTCTCACACACCCCTTCATATAGGCTCTCTCTCACATATACACAACCCTTTCATACAGGCTAGCACCCTGTAATTTTTCTGGAACATTTAAGAACAATCTGTTTAAAAATTCAAAACTAAGTACATAAGCCCAAACACTTCCCTAGTTCTGCCCCCAGGAATGTTTCCACGCAGTTTGGGTAAACTTACAAGTGAGCGTGACATACATGCACAGGGAAATTTTGTAAAAAGTCCTTTCTGTGTCTAAAACACTTTTTTTTAAACACAGAAGTCTCTTTCTTGAAGGGAAAATGAATATTCCTAGGCTACATTTAAGAACTTCTCCATGATAAACAAGAATTAGGGGCAAAAGGCCAATGGAGTAGAGCTGAAAATGTTGTTCTATATTGTGTGGATTTGTTCTGTCACCATGAGGATTTCTGAATGACCCATAGGATTACACAGCTGGTACGCAACAATACCACCAGACTAATTTCCCTTTGCATGCTGTGAATGTTCTCACTACGGTCTCCATATAACTACGTAATTTTTCTCTAGCAGCTGTCAAGAATATTTGCTAAAGTGAAAATCCCATCTTTCGCCCAAGTTACAATATGAATTAAAAAGGAAAAACAAAAGCATTTGTCACAAATGTTAAATTTGTAAAGGAGAAGTACTTAATGCATACCCCACAGTGCTTTACATCTCCAACAGAATGAACCATTGAACATTTTAATAACAGGCCCGAGCTTGCAGACCATGCTGCCAGATGTGCATGCACGGTTTTTTTTTTGTATGGCATATGGATAGCAATAACCTGCAGCTAAACTGCCCTCACTGTCTGTTACTTGAACTTCATAAGGTTAAGCGTGGCAGAGTAGAAACCATCGTTCACAGTACACACACACACACACACACACACACTCACTGACACACATACACAGTCACACACACAAACACAGACACACACAGACATACACAAAGCAGCCATTACAACTTCTGGTCATAAAACCTGTGCGTGGCATCTGTGGATATTCAGCAGTCCTTTGCAGAGTTCTCTCAGTAACATTTCCTGGCGACTATTTTTAGCTCTGCATGAAAGCTCACGTAGTATGACATTTTGAAGGATTTTATGTCCTTATACCAAAAATACAATTTTTTTTAAAAAGATAATTTAATTTGGAGGCTAAAACAAGCAATATCTTTTGGAAATCCCCCCTTTTTGCATACATTTTATTTCAGAAGGAGATATTGTTAACAGGATTTTAAAACTCCTCCTGGTAGGTCCCCTATCCTTATTAATCTAATTGAAACTTCAGATGCTATGCTGACCCTGATTAAAACCCCATGAGGGTACAACAGGGATGCAAGCAATAAATGCAGCACAAACAGCTAAGAAGACAGACCAGGAAAAGGAGGTATTCAGATATGTCTATAATTAGAAAGATGCCCCCGTTTCCTTTCTTAGGGAGAGTGATTTCATAATATCACACACAAGGCTAAAATCTGTGGGTGCTTTCTACCTGCAGACTTTAGCCCCCATTTTGAAAGTGGACTTATGCGCAGATGACCATTTTGAACATTTGCAGATGTCCCCGGTATGTGCGCCAACATGCATGCACCAACTTACAACTGCTCCCAAGCAGGTGTATCATGTGCGTGGAGATTTAGATGCATTTTTTCAAAAATCGAAAGTAGAGGCATAAATCCTTTCCCCAACTCCACTCCCTATCCTATGGCAGGTAAAAGTATGCATGAAATCGGGTGTCAAGCACGCCTTTAACCCCTAACCTGTGGGTGTGGGTTGATTTTGAAAGCCGTGATGCATGTGCAGAAAACAGAGCTTTATGTGCACATAGGGGTAGATTTTCAAAGGGTTGCGCGCGTAAGATATGCGCGTAACCCCCGAAAACCTACCCCTGCGCACGATGAGCCTATTTTGCATAGGCTCGGTGGTGCGCGCAAGCCCCGGGATGCATGTATGTCCGGGGCTTCGAAAACGGGGCAGTCCGGGGGCAGGCATATCTCAACGAAATAAGGTAGGGGGGGATTTAGGTAGGGCTGGGGGGTGGGTTAGATAGGGGAAGGGATGGAAAGGTGGGGGGGACCAAACAAAAAGTTCCCTCCAAGGCCGCTCTGATTTCGGAGCGGCCTTGGAGGGAATGGGGAAAGCCATCGGGCCTCCCCTAGGGCTCGGCACATGCAAGGTGTACAAGTGTGCACCCCCTTGCGTGCGCCGACCTTGATTTTATAACATGAATGTGGCAGCGCGCGCATGTTATATGGCACGCTTCACATGTTATATGGCATGTTATATGTTATATGGCACGTTATATGGCACGTTATATGGCGCATGTTATATGGCACGCTTCACAGCCCACACTGACCCTACAAACCTATCAGCATCCAAAAATACCCCCATAGACTACACCACCCAGATCACGCAACTGTACCCTGCCACGCAAACCTCAAACACCTCTCTCTCGAACTTTGAAAACACATCTGCACTAGAAATTGAAACTACACTCAAAAAAATCAAACCTGCCTTCCACCCCTCAGACAATCTTCCCACCAAAATGCTTCTCACAAGCCCCGCCACTATAGCCAAATACATCGCCAACATCCTAAATAAATCCATAACACTAGGCCAGGTCCCAAAGCAACTTAAGCAGGCCATTATTAAACCTACCCTCAAAAAACCGAATTTAGATCCCAATGAACCAGCCAACTACCGCCCTGTATCTAACCTCCCTTTCCTCTCTAAAATACTTGAAAAGATCATCAACAGACAACTCACAGATTACATTGAAGAAAACAACATACTCTCCTCATCCCAATATGGCTTCCGTAAACACCATAGCACAGAAACGCTACTCATCACCCTCTCGGAAACTATACTTAAAGCTATGGACAAGGGACAATCCCACATACTTGCACTGCTGGATATCTCTGCAGCATTCGACACGGTCAACCATCTCACACTTATCAAACGACTCATGGAAATTGGCATCTCTGGCACCGCCCTACTTTGGTTCCAATCATACCTTAATGACAGGAGTTACAGTGTAAAAATTGGCTGTAACAAATCCAAACCTGTCAAACTATCACAAGGAGTACCACAAGGCTCATCCCTTTCTTCAACCCTTTTTAATATATACCTCCTTCCCCTCTGCCAACTTCTTTCTAAACTGGGTATCCAGCATTTCATATATGCTGACGACGTACAGATACTCATCCCTATATCTGACTCCATCACAAACGCAATGAAGATCTGGAACTCTGCTCTGTCTGAAATAAACAAAGTACTCACTAACAATTTCCTAGCACTCAACACCAACAAAACAGAGCTTCTCATTCTTTCTCCCCCTAACAACCCCTTGCACAATCTTCCCCCCACCCTCTCTCTACCCGGCCACCCTCCTACACAACAAGTCCGCAACCTTGGCATAATGATAGACAACCAATTCAACCTCAAAAAATTCATCTCTGCCACTATAAAAAGCGGATTCTTTAAGCTCCACACCCTGAAGAGAATCAAACCTCTTCTCCACACCTCCGACTTCCGCACAGTGCTGCAAGCCATGATTCTGTCCAAACTCGACTACTGCAATGCCATCCTACTAGGCTTACCAAAAAGTACCTTACAACCGCTACAGTTACTACAAAACGCTGCTGCCCGCATCCTCACCAATACTCACCGTCATGAACATATTACTCCAGTTCTTCAGTCACTACACTGGCTCCCCGTATCCTCCAGGATAATATATAAATCACTCACACTCATACACAAAGCCATTCACAACCAAAACATGCAATGGTTCCCAGAATATTTCTCACTCTACATTCCGACTAGACCAACAAGAATGCAACACCAGGCCAAACTCCAAACACCCTCTCCTAAACTCATGAAGCATGTCACGTTTAGAGAGCGCTCATTCATTATAGCAGGAACCTCCCACTGGAATAAAATGCCTCCCCATTTACGCCAGGAACCCTGCCACAAAAAATTCAAACACAATCTCAAAACCTGGCTGTTCAAACTAGCGTACCCCGACTAACCAACGGACTCCCCGCCAAAGCTACGATATGACCACCCGACTGATTTACGCCCAATTATATCTATTCTCCCTCCTCCCCACTTCTTGTGGATCTCCCTCTCCTCCTCCTTCTTACTCCTAATACCCCACCCACCCCCCTCAACTACCTAACTGCTTTGATTAACTCTATTGTTAAAAAAAAAAAAAAAAAAAAATGTACATATGTATATAATCCACGTATTATCTCCACCACCCCCTGTTTACCGACTCCTTGTTAAAAATTTATATTATTGTAAAGCTTGTTGCTAGGTTATGTTACATTGTGAACCGAGGTGATGTTTTGCAAACGTGCCTCGGTATATAAAAAACCCTTAAATAAATAAATAAATAAAATGTTATAAAATTGGGTGTACATTTGTGCGCGCCGGGTAGCGCGCACAAATGTAGCCCCCACGCACAGTATTAAAAATCTGCCCCATAGTGCGTTGAAAACCAATCCCGAAAAAATGAAAAGGTAAAGTACGAGTGAGGCAAAGGAATTAAGGCTCTGAAAAAAAGACAAGGAGAAAACCGAGCTTGCGAGCTAGTAAAGAGACACCGTGACTCTCAGTAGTACTGTAGCTTTCCTGATTTTCTACATCCTCATGCTGCATGCACTATACCATTAGTAGATTTCTCCAAGATACAGAATAATAAATGTTCTAATGTGTAATAGTCCAATTATCTATCTTAGGCTATAATTTGCTATAACTGGCACATTCATACATGTTTCAGGGTAGCCATTTCACTGAGTTTACCATTATTTCCTCATCAGCACAATAGCTGTCTCAAAGTAGCAGTGAAGATTCTGGGGAATGATGAAGAACCTGTGAGTTAGTGTGCAAGAATAAAAAAAAAGACAACCATAATGATTGGAGAAAGGGAAATAAAAGCCGTATTGATCTTTTGATATAAATAAAATATATTCTTATAGACCTCATAGCTTTCCATCCATTGCAAAGATATTGGCTCATAATGAAAACAATAAATGAGGATTCCACTGGGGGAATTAAATTGAGTTTTTGACAGTAGTCCCATATGTAACCAAAGTCCTGCCAGAGGCTGTCAGAGCAGCCTGTGCTACCTTCCGAGAGAAAGACTTTTTCCAGCTACCCTCAGGTCATCGGTGATCCACGTTTTATAACCATATAAATTTTTAAAGCTTCAATAGCAGTCCAAAAAAAAAAAGAAAAGAAAAATAATTGTGCACCGAAACCAAAGCAAAAATAATCTGAACTTCATAGTACCATTAGATTCTGTGAGAAAAAAAAATCATGCAGAAAGTATTTAGGATGACCTATGAATATAAAAATAAGTAGTCTTACAAATACTTCATAACTGGACTTTGCATGATCTTCAAGACCTGCCACCTCCCTATTATCTGCTCATTTCATTGGCTTCTCTCCTCCATTCCTTTTGAATAGGTATAGGTAGGTATCCATCCTAGGTGACACTATATCCTTCTGAAAGAGGCACAGGAAACCACTGCACCTGCTTCAGATATTGATGTTGCCTTGGTGGAAAAGCTTGACCATATTTGTAAGATATTTAGAGTATTGTAAAAATGAATGCCTGAAACTTAGGCGTGTACTAAGTCACTACAAAAGTGCTAACATCAAGGCAATTTCAGATTTGCTCACCAAATCATGTGGGGAAGTGAAAGTAGTCCTGGAAGAGTCAAAAGAGGATCAATGAGGACCAACATTAAAGGCAAATAACAATGGTTGATAAAACAGTGAGTATGGGGGGAGGAAGGAGGAAAGGGGTTTGGGAGAGAAATATGGTCACTTTTACATTATGAGTAAAGTGAGGAAAAAAAAAGACAGCTTACATAATTTTGAAAAGTATTAAAGCCAGGGGACCTTCCATAAAAGGTAGTAGATTTAAAACAAAAGAGAAATCATTTTATTCACTCAACACATAATAAAGCAATGTAATTTGTTGCTGGCAGAAGTGGTAAAGGCATCCAGTATAGTTGGGTTTAAAAGGGATTTGGGCAAGTTTCTAAAGGAAAAATCCATAAACAGTTATTAGCCAGGTAAACTTGGAAAAGCCACCACTTAACCCTGGGAGTGAGCAACAAGAAATGGATCTATCATGGGGTAGTGCTCACTATGACAGGAATGAACCTTGTTCATAAACCAGGGTATGTTAGATATGTAGATGGGATTAGAACCTGCACAAATATTTTCCCTGCGGCATTTGGCTGATCGCTGGTCTGGCCATTGACCGGCCACTCCTACCTCCAGCCCCAGGTAGAGAGGGGACCACTGATGCTGTGACTGGGCTCTGGGAGTAGACGTAGCCGACCACTGCACAGGCCCAATGCGCTGTGCTAGAAATGCCACTCAGCTGAGCGGAATGTCCCTAGGTGCGTGCAGCTCAGGCACATTTAAAGGGCCCATGGTGGGAAATCTACTGCAGCACCTGTGAATGATATCAGAGTTCTTCTTCAATAAGGCCTGCTCTGTCCTGCCTCAGATGCCCTGGCAATAGGTTGAACTCCTTGGAACCAGGAACTCACTGTTCCTGGTTCAGATCCCTGGCTTGTCTTCGTTTGGATTCCTTGCTTGGCTTTGGACTGCTTTTCAACTTTGACTTATGCTTGCCTTGTGATTACTATATGCTCCTCGTCTTGCTGAACTCCACCTGCTCCTGACCTCAGCCTGCTCTCATCACTGCTGTCTGCTGCCTGGCCCAACCTCTGCTTGGGCTGACTTTATTTTTTTCCTGCTGGCCAACAACCTCTTCTGCAACAGATTATTCTCTTCACAGAGGCCCACGCTAGCTGGCCCCAGCACCCGAGATCTTATCCTAAGGGGAACGAGGGCTGGTATTGGTGAAGTTCCTGTTTGGCCTCTGCTCCACCTGCCAATGGTGAGGCCCTGCAGGGCTTCTCCCTGTGGGGAGCGCCAGCTTCACCTCAGTCCAAGGGTCCACTTCTGCAACATTCCCAGCGGTTATCTTGGGAATTTTCAGAAAGACTTTTTGCAAGTCCTGCACCTCCCAATTTTTTAGGCCATCCTCCTTTTGGGATGAGTCTCAGAGGTATAAATTGCTACTGAGCACATGTAGTAGTCAAAGGATTTGGAGATGCTGAGTGGCTTAGTGGTCTAGTGAAGAGGTCAATCCACTGGATCTCACAGTGAAGAGAAGTTTTGAGGTGGAGATTTTGGGTAGTTCCTCAAGGCCTAGTCATTTGAAGAGTTTTTGAGTCTAAGAGATTTTGGAGAAGACTGAGAGTGCTTTTGATATTTTGGATCGGCTCTTGAGAGAGAGAGGAGGGACCCCCCTGGAAGAAAGGGCTGTATTCCTGTTTTTGCATCTTGCACCTAGTTAACAGCAAGGTGGAAGACAGATTTGGGGTTTTGAGAATTTTGAAGATTCTATTTTTGAAGCTGGGGAAAGGTTTTTCTATTGCCCCTGGTAAATGTTGGAACTGGAGGAGAACCTACCTAACTACCCTTATTGGAAGTGTTTTGGATCAGAACACAGTTAAGAGCAGGAGGGTCATCAAGAGGCACTATGGACAAAGAGGGTAGTTAGGTAGGTTGTCCTCCAGTTTGGAATTCTAGCATGGATACTCCTTTTTAAGTTGAAGTAAACCGTTTTATTATTTGAATACCAACCTTACACTCTGAGCATTTATTCATGTGTGCCCTTTTGTATCTGCAGACCGCTCCTGACCGTGAGTGCGAGCTAAGAATAAGAGTGACTGTGTAGTCTGGTTACCCTACCATGGCACCTGGGACCCACTGTCAGAGAACCCTAGTCCCTAGGGTGATGTTTGGTGTTTACAAGTGTAAGAGGTCCAGGAGAGTAAAGACAGCCCTGGAATTTTGCTGTCGCCCCCTGCATCAGACACCCTCCACCAGACAGGGGGTTATAGATACAATCTCAGTCTCTTAAATGGTCTGCTAGTGCTTGCCTCAGTACTTGCATTGTGTCAAAAAGAGAGCCTCTTTCTGGAGATCATAGGATGTAGTATATTTTTATTTATTTTAAATATTATGGAGATAATTGTCAAAGAGTCACATGCAAAAAAACTACCCTATATGTGTGTATGTGGATTGAGCGCATACAATCAGTAATTTAAAAAGGGTCCACATGCTCCTTTACATGTGCAAAAAGGGGCATGTTATGAACATGACCTATTTTAAAAACGGCGTACACACTTATGTTAATGCATGTACATATACATGCGCGTATACATTTGTTACACCTCATTTATGCGTACTAGTGCTAACTTTCACTTTGATTAGCAACTTGGAGGAGAATTTTCAAAAGATATGCACATAAAAATTAATGCGTTTATGTGTGAAATAGCATGTTCACGTGTATATGTTATTTTAAAAACTGCAATATATGCATATGTATTGGGGAGCATGAGTAAACTTACACGTGTATAAAAGAGGTGGACCAAGGGTGGATCCAACAGTTACGCACATAAAGGTGAAATTTAAAAGCTCGGAGTGTGCATCAATTAGGGGATGCACGCATAGGTCGGGCTCGCACAAACCCACTGTATTTTAAAAGCAGCCCAGATACATGCGTATCTCTCGCTGTGCGCACATCTCTCTCTGATTCTAAGAGGGGAGTGGTCTGGGTGGAGTGTGAGTGTTCCAGGGCAGGGCCAAGAGATATGGGTGAAGATACTTATGTGCCTGGGCGTGTGCCCAGGGCTAATGCCACGTAAGTTTACTTCTGCTATGGGGGAGGTGTAAGTTAAAAAAAAAAAACCAGCCATATTCCATGGGTTTGAAGAGTCTTGGCAAACTGAGGGAGTGAACACTATTAAAATAAGTGGGTTTGGAGGATCTAGCTCTTAACTGGGTTAACTGGTTGAAGAATTGGTGAAACTGGCAATGGCGTGAGCATGCACCCCTTTTAAAATCCCCTGACTAATGTGGTAGAAGTGGGATTTGCGCCCCCATGCATGAGCTCACTTAAAATTAGAAGCACATGCGCACCCGGCCAGGCTATTTTATTACATTTGTGCATATATGTGCACAAGTTATCAAATGGCTGCTTATCTGAGTGCGCGTTGATGCACATGCGCCAAAGTGCTCCCGCATGCTGGTTTGAAAGTTAACATCATAAATTACTATTATACAACCTGCCAAAGTGATGCGTTTAAGTCTTTTACTTACATATATTTACTCCTGCTCAAGGTTTTAAGTGATTGTAAACATTTCAAAAGTGATAAAATGTCTGGGTGGGGGGTCTGGATGAAATGGAGGGGTTTCAGGATGAAGAGCCAGGAGGGTCTTCATGATGGACTGGGTGAATTGGTAGACTAATTTGTAAAACTGGTAATTTCATTGCTATACGCATATTGTAAAATCCTGACTTATGTGTTTAAAAGCTGACTTACAGGAGGTAAATGCATCTAAATAACACGAGTAAAATCTATTCACATATCTCTTTAAAATTTGAAATAAAAATTCTCAGGAATATCATTTGCACATACTTATTCTTAGTATGTGGGTACTTGCCAGGTACTTGTTGCCTGGATTGGCCACTGTTGGAAACAGGATGCTGGGCTTGATGGACCCTTGGACTGACCCAAGATGACAATTTCTTATATTCTTAAATTTCGACTAATCCGGCTAAGTAGCACCTTTGCTGCTATTTAGACGGACACATTTGAACCTATGAGGATACGTAGTGTTTTTATTTTAGACTTTTCTTACATACCCGGATAAGTTGGAAAAGGGCTAATTATATGGCCAAGCAGGGCTTTTCAGACTTATCTGGCTAAGTGCTCCTACTTAGCTGGATAAATTGGATCTTATGAGAATAAGTGCCGCTAATTTTCTGCATAAGCCAGAACTTGCACGGTCATGGTCTTTATATACAAGAGCATGTGAGCGCGCATATGTACTCATATTTTATAACCTGCACATATCATTTGCTTGCAGGTTATAAAAATATAGTTGTAAATTCACATGCACCCATATAAATGCATATATGGATGCACCAAGCAGTTTTGAAAGTTATTTTGTTGGAGTTTTGTAGCTTAGCTTCTCTGGGTGAGTAGACACAGGAGCAGGCCAGAGAGCATGACAAGGTGTGTCTGGGATAGACTGGGACTTACTGGGGGACATTGGGAAACTGCAGGGCATACAGGAGGGTTTGAAGGCCAGACTGGTGGGGGGAAGTTTGGATAGAGCGTTTTTGGGATTATACAGGACCATGTTGCCTGCTACTTGGGGGGGGGGGGGGTTAGAGGAACAGATTGGGAAACCCAGGGACATAAAAGCCTACAGAAGGGGAGTGCCAGTATATGTCCAATAACATACACAGGTTAGCTAGGCAGTATTAGAAAGCCCCTTTTCAAGATGACTCTACTGACCCTATGAGTAATGATGTCTATGCAGCTGAGAAAGGTGGAAAGCAGAGGAATAGGAGGAGGACATATCCCTTACACCAAGTACACATGATTAGGACACAGTTTATGGATCTTTCAGAGGAGCTAGTCATGATAGATTATAATTCAACAAGGAAAGCATATTGTACCTATGCCAGCAAGTAGAGGGGGATCTACAGGCAAGACAAGGCCCGAAAGCGCACCTTCCAAAGACCTTATGGGGCCAAGGCTGGAATCAGCCAGGGGTGATGAGGCCACCTACTGAAATTGCAAGGGTTTCACTCCCTTAATATGCAGGTGGTCCATGATGCACAGAGCATCATCCTGGACATAATGCCCAGGTTTCCAGAATCCATTTATGATGTGTACATCCTCTTGCAGTCTAGAATACATGACCACTTTTAGGAGAGATACATCACTGGGGGCTGGTTTATAGGTAGGAATGCACTATACAAGAAATAACCTCTTCTTATTGTCTCCTCCATATCTGGGTGGATTAACACCATTGGACCTGCAGGACTGCTATGACCTTCTCCAGGCAACTGTCCTGCTCATTGCCAAACTTTATGCTATGTTTAACTCTTCTCTGACATCTCCCCTACAGATGACAGATCCTATTCACTCAAAACCTGTTTCATCATCCCCATAGCTTGCCCACAGACTTCTGTGGAGGCTCAATACAACAGGGCCTACTGGTAGAGCAGAGCCATCAATGAGAGAATATTCGGTCTACTAAAACATGCTTCTGCTATCTGGACGGATCTGGGGGATGCCTTCTCTACAACACACCTAAAGTCTGTGAGATCTTTCTAGCCTGCTGTATGCTACATAACCTGACTAAAATGAGATGCCTGCCTCCTCCAGGTACTGCATGAGCATACAAATGAAGAAGAGGAGGAGGAGGAAGAGGCAGATCAGGAGCTGAATCAGACAGAATTGCAGGAGATACATTGCATGAGTCAATGACAAGCTATAAAGGATGGAACAGGAACACTCTGATACAAAGACTTTTTCAAAGATGACTGTGCATTTATTTACATACAGTGCTCCATGTGAATAAAGAAGACAACAATTAATGCTTCCTTGGATGCCCTCTCTAACTGGGGGTATGGGGAATGTGGGTGGGAGGGGAGGCTCTGCACTCTTTACCTGCCCTATCAAGTGCTCCTCCATAGGAGGGTATGGTCACTGTTCATACTGCCCTCAGAGGGCAGAGGAACAGAGGGCTGTAATACATCAGCATAGCTGCATAATAGTCTGGCAGGAAGTGATGTAGCTGGCTGCAAGGGCAATGGTGCAGTTATTGCTGGTGGTGGCAATACTGGAGTTGGTGGAACCATGGGTTGTGGTAGAAGAAAGGCATGAACAGGCAATAATGCAGATGGATGTTCAGTCTGTGGAGGTATCCAGTCACCTAGTGCTTGAAAGGGTGATGGAGGTTGCATCCATGACCCCAAAATATATAGAGCCAGCTGTGGCTGCGAGGGGCAGGATGCCTTATTAGCAGCACCTTCCTCCATACAACTATCTGGGAATCCATTGACTGGCAAAGGTCATGTAGCTTTGCCTGGACACCCCATAGCTGATGCTGCACTCCATGCATCTCCTCCATACAGTCTGTTGAAAGGTCTGCCCTTCCTTCCTCATGGTATCCTTGACCCATGTATCTCAGCTTGAGGTGTGCTCATCTCATCCAAAAGCTGGCCATTCAGATTGAGCAGGAGTGGATGATATCTCCTCTCCATGAGGGACTTGCTCCTCCTCAGATGAGCTGCCTTCTAGCTGCCCACCTTCATGTTGCCCGGAGACAGGTGTCCACCTTCTCCTCCTCCTCCTGGAAGGCAACACACTCAGCAGTGGCTAAAGCAATGAGGCAGATAGGCATTCATCAGTTCTCAAGTTTCACACTAATACTAAATCCATCCCTTTGTGTGCATTCTGTACTTTGCAGTGTAAGCGTCACTATCACCTCTTCCTCTTCTGGTCCCAGCTATACAGTCAGAGCAGGGGGAAGAGGGAAGAATACTGGAGAGCCTAGAGAAGAAAATCCCTGCTGGTTGAACTCTTAAGCCTGATAAGAAATTATGGAACAGCATTGCTGGCTATTCCCCCATTAAATATGCCCTAGTAGTTACTAAAGAAAGGTTACCAATACACAAAGTTTAGAAAATGGTAAATTATTTGCTGAACAATAATTAAACTTTGAAAACTATTTACAAATATACAAATAAAATAGGAAGGGGTGGGGCAAACTCAGGAGCAGAACTATTAACAAAAACAAGGACAGGGAAGAAGGGAGGCCAGGGTCAGCAGATTTAGGAGTCTGTTCTGTATGGGGGCAGTCTCAAAGCTATGATCTGTACTGTCATGGTGTAGTACTGTAGTACCTTACCATAGTTTTGCCCATATGGATCAGAATCCTAAGGGTAGCTCAGATCACCCTCAGCTCCCCCACCACCATCTATATCCCTTGATGAAAAGCTACTGAGACACAGGCTCATCAGCTAGGCCAGGGGCCCTTACTGCTGGTTGAGCATTAAGGGAAGCAGATGATGGTGGGAGAGGTAGAGAGGAATTCAGGCCTCTCTCAACCAGCAATGGCTGGTCTATTGGAGTCCCAGCATCCTAACTTCCCTGATCAAGGTGAAGGAGGCCCTACTTGGATAGAGAGAGTGTGATGTGGGTCTTATGGCCCAGTTTGTGTTGGTTGGGGGGCGGGGGGTTGGCCAACAGGTACTTTCCACTCTTCTTGCTTCTCCTCCTCCTCTGGTGATGGGGTGTTATCATCTGTGAAGAGAACAGCAATTATGCTTCATGTTGTGTGCTCCCATTCTGTTAGAGAGCATTCCTTTGGTAGGAGAGGTATATGGAAAGGGTTGAACTTATAGCTATGGTCTATCACATCATATATGTGGCCACTCACCCAATGAAACATCCCTTGACATAAATAAGAATCCTTTCATCTGGGTGTTTGATGGAGCTTCATATGTGCAATGGACTGTGAGTTAGTCTGTGACAGGATTTGTAGCAATGGGTTGAGGTCAACATAGCAAAGCATCTAGGGCCATGAGGTAGTACATTGTTGTGTAGCACAAGTCAATCTAATTTCCATGGGATTAAATGTTGGAGTGGTTGAGAATAGCCTGAAAGGCTAGCATCTAAGCCAGAGGGTGCCTTCCCATGAACATTTCTCTGGATTATGGCAGTGCTGCCATAATCCAGAGAAATTTCTACAATGTGTGAATGAGGGTTTTAGAAGCCGAAGTCAGAGACATAGTCATGCAGATCAGTAGGCCAATAGCATGGTCAGTGATGAAAACTGGACCTATATAGGCCTTGTGAGAACATGTCTCTGATGACCAGATAAAGACCTTACCTCCATCCCCATCATGCCAAGCTTGCAGCTGGTCCAACCACCTCAACTTGTTTATGCCCAGACACTGGGCCTTCTTCATTAGGTCCTCAATCTATAGGGAGAAATAGGATGAGAAAGCTGAGTGTGTTCTGTAGCTGTTACTGTACCCTCCATACTAGTATGTGAGAATGTATCCTACTGATGTGTGAATTGAATAGCTTGGTTTTAGGCACTCCATTAATGCACATAGAAGTGGTGTGATACCACCTACACCAAAAGAATACCTGAACATGCAGCCTTCATGAAGGGCCACAATACCCCAGGTCACTAGTAAGGCTACTGTGCAGTACAACCTATGAGAATAACTTTATGGTGTAGCAGGAACCATGCGGCAGGCCATAATCTATGCCATAGGCTTGCACTCCTGTAGGTATCACCATGAAATGCTAGAGCAAGTAGCATCTCTTCTTTATATCATTATTATACTTGTCACTATAAGCTTCAGTCATTCGCTGTAAATCTTGCCTACTATTTCTGTTACATAGTACGACTGGCAATAAATGTACAGTCATTCTTTTAAAGAAATCTACAAAAGTTACAGTCTCCATACAAAGTTATTTACTCTAGAGTAAATGTTGGCCCCTTTGGGCCCCTTCATGCCCTCCATGCATATACCCTCTTCCCCTAGTGTCCCTCTTCATGCCCCTACCCCACTACCCACATTCTATTTACCCCAAATGGGTAGGATTCCCATTGATTGAAATCTTGCTGCAGGCCCCTCCAGGCCCATCACATTTCCTCTGTCTATGGAAAGGGAACAGGAGGGCCTCATTATTCACCACCAGGGACACCAGATAGGTGATGTCCCCGGTAGTGAAATTTGGCTGTTGGGCTGATGCAGGCTCATTCAGTCTGTATACCATTGAAGAACAAGAAGTGCTATCCTCGTGGAAGTATGCATGTGTGCATGTACTCATATTTACTTGCAGATTTGGAAGGAGGCACACACATTAACGTACAGATGCGCATGCAATATATGTCAGAGACTTACTCGTATTTTGTGTCATGTGCATACATTTACGTGCATGATACAAAATACAAACGTGTTTGCGTATGCGCACCTTTTAAAGTTATCCTCCCTATGTATTATCCACATATCGAAGTGCTTTGGAAACAGAGCATAGCTAGGTCATTTGGCACTTATGGCCAAGTGAAAAAGTGTGGCCTCACTCTGTATAGAACATATGATACCATTAGCTGGGAGACTCTTAAATGTTTTACATGTTTTAAAAAGTTAAAACATTATCATTATTATTATTTATAACCTACAAGAACTGTAGGTTTGTCCTTTCTAGCTAATTCTAACCTTCATCAAATTGCATTTTGACCAAAACATGCTGCTGGTCACTTATTAGATTTGGAGGTTTTATTGGATAAGTTTAATTTGAAAGCTGGGGGCATCTCCTGAGTATCACCTAAGGGAAACTTTAAATCTTCTGAATGTCACATAAAGAAAATGAGATCACATGTAATCTCTTTACTGTGTCATATATATATATATATATACATATACAGTACAATAAAAAAAACAACATATATATATATACATATATAAAATCAACAAGTTCAATGGTCACCAATCCCACAGGTACAAAACTGATTAATCTCAGTCTCTCAAAGAATAACACAGTACAAACTTAGGTTTACATATTTATCTTTATCATTGCACACATTGTTACATGCTGTGCCTCTCAATACAGGATGTTAGCATTAAGATGGCTGTAGAATAGGATTTTGATATTTCCCCTAAAAGTTTCTATTCATTACATTGAAAAATGTAAGCGTAATTGAGGTGTATCAGTGCAGAAACACTAAGAAAGGTCTTTGTTGCAGGTAGCTTTGATGCATAGAGCTAGGTCTGCTTCAATCTCTTTTCTCACTATTCTCAGTCATTGAAAAGATAAGGTTATTCATATTTCTATCAAGTGCCTCCTGACACACATGCTATGGGATATTTTCTAACCTTTATGCAGGCTTTGATTGGATGATCCCAGTCCACTGCATCAAGGGAATGGGCTCATCTGCAACAAAATTAAATTCTGTTATACACTGTTGTTTGGTTCCACATTGTGGCAAACTAATCA
Organism: Rhinatrema bivittatum; assembly: GCF_901001135.1. NCBI lineage: Eukaryota > Metazoa > Chordata > Amphibia > Gymnophiona > Rhinatrematidae > Rhinatrema > Rhinatrema bivittatum. Next base: position 332,719,699 of record NC_042619.1, on the reverse strand, counting down.
TAAAGTTTATGCATTTTTAATAGAAGTCAAGAAACAGTGAAATTCATGAAATCAAATGGAATATGAAATATAAGAAGCATTTCTGTCAGTCAGCAATAAATTCTTTACAATTTTTTTTTTTTGTTCCTCAGTTGTCTTGTGCACATGACTCTGAGCATAGAACTTTCCAATTATCTTTACTGTATATGCAGTATGGACAATGGAAAAGCCGCAGATTTCTCTGGACAAGTGTGGTCATTTTGTGAGCAATTTCATGTAGAATATTTGGTCACAGGTAACAGTGAGCACCCAGGAAACTGAAGCAGCTTACATCAGGGCTTCCCAATCCTGCCCTGGGGATCCATAGCCAATCAGCAAATCCACAAGAAATATGCATATGATACTGTAAGTCTGCATGTATTGGAGTCCCAGTATATGGAAATTTGTCTCAGGCATATTCCTTATGGATATCCTGAAAATCCGACTGGTTGTGCTGTTCCTAGGACAGATTTGGGAAGCTGTGGTCTACCTGGTTTTACTAAATCTCCCTTCATGTCAGTAGAAAGAAAACACTCTTTATGCAATTGTAATATTTAAAAAGGTAATTTCATTCATATAAACATGATGGGGTTGACTCACTCTTGCTTGTGACTTAGAAAAATTTCTGTCAACAATGTATTTGCCATCTTCGGTGAATAAAAAGAATCACATTCAGAGTTACAAAATGCTGACAAGGTGCTCTGTGCATCTTGGCAGCCCTGAATTAACTTCCTATTTATTTATTTATTTTATTTCAAAATTCTTCTATACCGTCGTTAAGTTGGAGAACCATCACAACGGTTTACATATAGGCACGATAATTATGATTGGTATAGCTTACAACTTGAACATGTGCCATCATAGTACGGTAACAATAAAGTGCAATAAGCTATGAGTTTAAGTAAACTAATCAGTTTGGTATGACAATTTCTCAACGGTACAAAATTAACATTACTGTGGGTTTGTTCGGTGCGTCCATCTTAATCAATTGTTTTTTTCCTTCTCTTTGTCCTTCTCGAAAGCTTGTATATAGAGCCAGGTTTTCATGTTAGATTTAATGATTTTCAGATTTCTCTGGAGCCTTAATTCAAGAGGCATGGTGTTCCATAGTACAGGGCCAGCCAGTGACAGTGCTCTTTCCCTTACTTGAGTGAGCCGAGCTGATTTGACTGAGGGGACAGTTAGTAGGGCCTTATTCGCAGATCTTAGTTTTTCAGACTCTTACTGGTCTTTGGATTATTTACAATATGCATAAGGCTTATTATTCCTTTTCAGATATGCAAAATTGCTCTGTTGGCATTATCAGCATTGGAACTGGGTAGAGGAAGTGCTCATAGTGTGATATGATAGCAATCTGCAGGCAAGAAGACAACATTGCTTTCCCACACCTCAGTCACTACTTGACCTCCTCTAAATGTGCTGTCACATATGAATGGCCTGGCTCAACAGAAAACAATAGACGTCTTGTACGTTTGTCTTCTTAGATTGTAAGCTCTAATGAGCAGGGCTGTCTTTTTGTGTGTTTGTAGTGTTATAAAAATGTTAAGTAGTAGCAGAAGTAAATTCCTTAGGAAGGTGTAGGTGGAGTGGGCAAGCATGTATGCCAGCTAAGCCCAGACAATGTAGGGTTCAAGAAGGAGTTTATTTTTGCAGCTTTCAGGCAGAAACAAAGAACAGATTCAGATAGCAGAAAAGAAATACAAATATCCTATCTTCACTTCAGTTTCATATCATAAACAGAGAAACAGAGAAATGTGACAGCTGAAAAAGACCATATTGCCCATCTACTCTGCCCATCCAGATGAACTACTCAGTAGTCAGCTCTACAATCCTTACCACTCCCTCAGAGATCCCCTGTGCTTATCATGTAACCAATTAGTATACAGGATTTTGATGCAACAGCGGCACAGATCTCTGCTTCGATGGCGGGGGAAAAAGAGGGGAATTGGATTCAGACAATGCCAATGTGGGGCCCTGACTTTTATGGTCCGGAGTACTGACACGCAGACAGGGAAAATGCGCAGGTCTGCTTCAATGGCCAAAGTCCAAAAGCAAGGCACGTTCAAGCAGCATTGTATGAATTATAACGAAGGCAGCTCACCCTGTAAAATGCTGCTAGCAGTAATTTTTGTTTTGGGTTTGACAGTTGCTTGGTTTCAATTGTTAATATTACTACTCTTGAGAGAAACCTGCACAGAGTGGCAGTTACTACCTTAAGAAACTTGCTGGGAAGCCTAGATGGACTATTTGATCTTTTTCTGCCATGGTCATTATGTTACTATGTAATGTTATCTCATGCTTTCTTGAATTCACATACTCTCCTTTTCACCACCTTCTCTGTATAGAACTATTTACTTGGATTACTCCTAAGCCTACCCCTTTGAACTTCATGCCATGAACCCCTCATTCCAGAAAATCAGAATCTCCTTTGATAGAGGCCCACCTCCTATGCATTGATACTTTAGAGGTGTTTGTTTGTCTCTATCATATCTCACCTATCCCACCTTTCCGCTAGGGTATATATATTTAGATCTTTAAGACTGTCCTCATATGCTTTAAAACAAAATCTATTGACCATTTTAGTTGCCTTCTTCTGGACCATCCAGTTTATATCCTAATGAAGGTATAGTCTCCAGAATTGTACACCACCAGGGACTTATATAAAGGTAATATTATCTCCTTTTTTACATTCCTCTCCCTTTGTACCTAAGCATCTTTCTGGCTTTTTCTGTTACCTTATCTTCTGTTTGGCCACTTTAAGATCATCAGATATGATCACCCCCAGATCCCACTCTTGATTCAAGCTTAGAATTAAACTGTCTATACTGTACTACTCCTTTGGGTTTTTGCAAATCAAATGCATAACTGCAGTTGTTAGTATTAAATCTTAGCTGCCATATTCTAGACCATTTCTCAAACTTTGCTAAATCCCTTCTCTTGGTTTTCACACTTTCCTGGGTGCATACCCTGTTGCAAGTTTTGGTATCATCCACAAATAGACAATCCTTTCCTGATAGTCCTACTGCAATATTGCTTATGAAAATGTTGAAGAAATCTAAAGGAACAAATAGTTATCCTGAGTAGCAAGTTCAGGCTCTGAAAAAAGAGGTTCAGCCTCATATCTGTAAGCCTCAGTCTGTGGGAATAAGGGTTCAGCATTTTTATATATGACACATAGGCTGCTAACACAGAGTGGCAGAAAGCTGATAGGGGAAAGACAGGCTGGCAGAGCCTAGCTGCACAGGGTACTAGTTGTAACACAGGTTGTATGAGAAACTCTTCCTCTGGTATTTTCTGGAATAGCAAGTCCAAGGGATTGATATATCATATACCCCACCTCAACAAACATGGACCATGCTCTAATGCTTGTTAGCTGAAACCAGATTGGGTTGCGGTCAAAACCCAGGGTGGAACTATCTTTTAGGGATGTGCAGAAGGAAAACATTCATTTCGATTCGGTTTTCATTTTGCCGGGACCCAAATTTGTTGCATTCATTTCATAAGGGGGAAAACCAATTCTTTGATTAGTTTTATTCGTTTTCCGATTTCCCATTAAAGTCAATGGGGAAGTATTTGCAGCCTACTTTTGGCTGAAGAATTGAAGTTTTCTTATCACTTCTGATGAAACTTCTGGGTGGCAATCATCAGAATGAGAAAATATGTGGCATGTGGCAAAGTGGCACCAAAGTGGCATGAATAGCCTAAGGCACCTTAAAGGGGCAAAGGTGTACCAGGCATGGCAAGAGTACTTTAACAGAGATGCAAAGCAGCAGCGAGAGTGTCAAAACCACACCACAACTTCAAAAGAGAGCACCGATAACAGATGCATGAACCCTCGAAGGCAGCACAACAGGCAAGCAAGTAGCATCAACAACCTACAGCACAATGAAGGGGGAACATAGCAAGCAGAAAGATTAGCATCAACACACTGAGGAACCATGATAGTGGCAGGAACACCACAAGGAGTTTAGTGAGTCATCTGGTATACGACAGCAAGGCAGAGAGGCAGAAAGCTGATAGGGGCAAGACAGGCTGGCAGAGCGGAGGTAGACTGGTCCCTGTGGTTTTGATAGGGGCAAGACAGGCTGGCCCAGGGGAGAGTTCCCTTTCCTTTGCACAGGAAAGGGCTCCCTAGAATGGGTTTGCCCCTAGAGTGGGGTGTTTCCATTGGCATCTAGTGAGCTCTTGCTGGTCATTTAAAATCTGGTGGAGTTAGCAGAGGAGAGTGCCATATGAACAGAGGTTCAACATGGGTCAACAGTTACTAATAGGCTGGCCAGCTAGCCCGGGGAGAGTTCCTTTTCCTTTGAGCAGGAAAGGGCCCCCCGGAATGGGTTGGCCCCTAAAGTGGAGCACGAGCCTTCAAAGCATGGCGATGTGGAGCAGGGTGCCATGTGAACAGCAGTTCAACATGGGTCAACAGGTACTAAGAGATAGGCCAGCTACACCCGGGGAGAGTTCACTTTCCTTTGAGCAGGAAAAGGCTCCTGGATGGACAGGCACAGCATTTGAGGTCAAGCCCTCATAGGGACTTAAGGCCTGGACAGGCAGGCACTGCATTCGAGGATAGAGGTCAAGCCCTCATTGGGACATAAGGCCTGGATGGACAGGCACAGCATTAGAGGTCAAGCCCTAGTAGGGACATAAGACCTGGATGGACAGGCACAGCATTCGAGGATAGAGGTCAAGCCCTCATTGGGACATAAGGCCTGGACGGACAGGCACAACATTAGAGGTCAAGCCCTTGTAGGGACATAAGGCCTGGACGGACAGGCAGGCACAGCATTAGAGGTCAAGCCCTTCTAATAATTCAACAGAGGATGCTTTTAGAGCAATAGACTGCCATTTGTGAAGCAAGAAATGAGCTGAAGATTATTTGTGAATACCCAGAACCTATTAACATCTGAAGTCAGCTTTTTATGTTCTTACATTCCAAATGTGGATGGATAGGCACATAGTTAGATGTCAAGCCCTTTTAGGGACATAAGGCCTGGGTGGACAGGCACAGCATTTGATGATAGAGGTCAAGCCCTCATAGGGACGTAAAGGCTGGATGGACAGGCAGGCACAGCATTAGAGGTCAAGCCCTTTTACGTAGGGACATAAGGCCTAGACAGACAGGCACAGCATTCGAGGTCAAGCCCTTGTAGGGACATAAGGGCTGGACAGACAGGCACAGCATTAGAGGTCAGATCGCTATCTCCTCCCCTTTTCAGGAGAACAGCAGAACAGATTGCTAACTCCGCTCTCCTGGTGGGGTGAGCGATAACAGATTTCTAACTCCTCCCCTCTGGAGGAGGAGAGCATAACAGATTGCTAACTCCTCCCCTCTGGAGGAGGAGAACATAACACGGTGCTGCATTGTCTGGACATTTTTCAGAAGCAGGTGCAAGAGAGATTAGTGCCTTTAACAGAAGAGCACACATACATGCTCACCACAGTCTGTGGTGAGCATGTATGTGTGCTCTTTTAGGGACATAAGGCCTGGATGGACAGGCACAGCATTCTAGGTCAAGCTCTTATAGGGACATAAAGCCTGCACCGACAGGCACAGCATTAGAGGTCAAGCCCTTGTAATTCAACAGAGGATGCTTTTAGAGCAATTGAGACTGCCATTTGTGAAGCAAGAAATGAGCTGGAGATTATTTGTGAATACCCAGAAGCTATTAACATCTGAAGTCAGGTTTTTATGTTCTTATATTCAAATGTTGCAAAACAGGAAAAGAATATTCTGGAAAGAAGTGATGCACAAATACATGAAACTGAAATTAGAAATACTAGAACTAAACTCAGACAGGCACAGCGTTTGAGGTCAGGCCCTTGTTGGGATACACGGCCTGGACAGTGGCCAGACAGGCACAGCGTTTAAGGTCAGACCCTTGTAGGGACATACGGCCTGGATAGTGGACGGACAAGCACAGCGTTTCAGGTCAGGCCCTTGTAGGGATGTACAGTCCGGACAGTGGCCAGACAGGCACAGCGTTTCAGGTCAGGTACATGTGCTGATATTATCTGGAGCAAAGTAGACAGTTGGAGCTGCTGCAAGGCTTTCAATTGCTTTTATTCATCTTGCCATTCACAGGGAAAATTTGGAAACCCAAGCAAAGGCAGGTTTATTTTCTAAAACACCAGCATTTCCATCAACTCTGGTGCCAGCCTTTAGCGGTGAGGGCTCATGATATCCCCTGTCATTGAAAATTCATGTTGACTGGGCACACTGGTTGGTGGACATGACAGATATCGTTGAGCCACTTTGGCTAGGTGTGGCCAGACAGTGGACTTGTGGGCCCAATATGCCAGCGGATCTGTCTGCATGTCCTCTGTGGGATCTGAGAGATACCGTGTCATTGACAGTTGTGCTGGTATCTCCTTTGCTTGGGTGGGCTTAGAGTACACATGCCAGCTGCTTTCTCTCTAGCCCATAGCAGAACAGATGATTCTTTATGGGCAACATGCCTTTGGCATACTGAAGTGGAGGAGGAGGAGGTAGTAGCTGTCGCTGACAGAGTGGTGCAACTGCTTGGGCTAGCACAACTCTCTGAAATGCCCACCGCTGTTTCCTCCTCTGCTTCATGCCTAATCTGTCTCTGCCTATGGTTCTCCTGATCACGGACGTTTGGTAACAGCAATTCCTTCACAAATAAGAGACAATTGGACTGTAGGGCGAGTTTCCCTTTCACACGGGGATCACAGACTGTGGTGAGCATGTATGTGTGCTCTTCTGTTAAAGGCCCTAATCTCTCTTGCACCTGCTTCTGAAAAATGTCCAGACAATGCAGCACCGTGTTATGTTCTCCTCCTCCAGAGGGGAGGAGTTAGCAATCTGTTATGCTCTCCTCCTCCAGAGGGGAGGAGTTAGCAATCTGTTATCGCTCACCCCACCAGGAGAGCGGAGTTAGCAATCTGTTCTGCTGTTCTCCTGAAAAGGGGAGGAGATAGCGATCTGACATGACCTGCTCATCCAGAAGGGAGGAGTTAGCTATCTGTAGATCTGTTAGCGAACTGCTGTTAGATGCTCCTGTAGGGAAGGAGGTAGCAAGCTGTAATGGATCACTCTCTCAGGGAAGAGGAGTTGACAATCTTGTTCAATGATATTCTATTGAGGAGAGGAGCTAACAATAGGTAGCAATCTATCATGCCTCTGCTACAGAGTAGCAATCTGTTATATATAGGCTGCTGGAAAGTCCCATAGAAAGAGAGGTTAGCTACTATTTATTTATTTAATTGTTTATCTATTTATTTATTTATTTAAAATCTTTTCTATACCGTCGTTAAGCTAGTTGCTGTCACAACAGTTCACAATAAGGCACATAATTTCAAACTTAAATGTGTTAAATTATATTAACTAAATAGGTGCCATCAAATACTGTAACATAGTTTCATATTAAATATTACTTAGTGGTTGTGATGAGTCATGTCTACTTTAAGTATATCGGTTATAAGATAAATTAACACTTAAGTCTGGTCCTCTGTTGTTGCAATCTAATAAAGGTAAAATAAAATAAAATATACACACACCTACAATTCGAGTAAGCTGATGTGTGTGTGTGTGTGTGTGTGAGTTCTTCTGACGACATCATACAGTTCCCTGGATTCTACTCTTCATATCCTTTGTGGTATGCTTGCTTAAATAGCCATGTTTTTAAACTTTTTCTGAATGCTTTGATGTCTCTTTGTGTTCTGATTTCTAAAGGCATGGTGTGTTATGCTCCTGCCCGCAAGAAGCGTGGGCAGGCTCTTACCTCTCACAGCCACAGCCAGCCTGGCTGCTGACTCTGCTAGCTTTCTCCCTGAATCAGCTGGGGCCGTTTCCACAGCTGCTGCCATGCGGTCTGCTTCTCTGCTCCTGTTCCTGCCTTCCCGGGACCTCCAGCCAGCAGCGAGACCGTCTCTCCCAGTGCCTGCTTCAGCCCGGGTCCTTGCCTGGTTGGGAAGCCGTCCCTGCCAGTGCCTGCACTCTTACCTCTGCTCCTGGGGCTGTCTTCACGGCATGCAGCCGTTCCTGCAGTCAGCCCTTCCCCCGCTTCCTCTGCAGCCAGCACTTCTCTCTGCCGGTGCCTGTAGCCAGCCTTACCTTCTCTGTTTCTGTCCATGCGGCTGGGAGCTGCTCCACTGAACTGCCTTCACCCAGCTCTAGTCCAGGGCTGCTCCGCGGCTTCCTTGGGCCCTCCACGTGGCTGAGGACGCCACAAGCTTCCAGCTCTTCTCTCCAGCCTCCTAGGGCGCGAGCGCACGCCTCTCTGCTCCTCTTAAAGGGCCAGCCAGGTGTGGCCCCCTGCTGACCCCTCCCTGGGCGTTGTCCACCTCAGCCCTACTAAAGGGCTCAGCTTTCAGTGTGTCTTTGCCTTCGCAAGGAGTTGGTCACTCCTGAGATCCTCGTTCCAGGAGATGCCTTGTATTCCAGCCTTCTGCAAGGTCCAGTGTTCCATGTTTCCCATTGAAGCTTCTTGTCAAGTTGTTCCAGTCCTGATGTCTTCAGTGTTCCAGTCCTGATGTCTTCAGTGTTCCAGTCCTGATGTCTGCCTGCCGTTCCAGTCCCAAGGTCTGTCTCTTGATCCAGTCCTGATGTTCCTGATGTCCATGTTCCAGCCCAGAGGTGTGTCTCCTATTCCAGTATATGTGTTCCAGTCCTGATGTTCCTGATATCCTTGTTCCTGATCCTGATGCTTTGACCTGCCTCGTGCTGCCAGGAGAGCAGCGTATTCTTGCCTCGTGCTGCCAGGAGAGCAGCGAACCCGCTTCCTCTTACCTGTGCTCTCCCGCTCTCTGCGTGGTCCGCGACCAGCCTTCCAGGGCTGTGTAGGGCGCGCATGGGACAGGGTGGTCCGCGACTCAGTCCCGCGGGTGGCCTGAGTAGGGCGCCCTGAGGGTCAGTGCCCATGTCTTCCTTCAGCCCTCGTTCCTGACTCCACCTCTGTGCATCCAGTACCTCGACCTGAGTCCACGTCTGTGCCTGTCCACGTCTATGCATCCTGCACCTCGTTCCTGAGTCCACGTCTTGCCTGAGTCCATGTCTATGCATCCTGCACCTCGTTCCTGAGTCCACGTCTTGCCTGCGTCCATGTCTTTGCATACTGCACCTCGTTCCTGAAGTCCACGTCTATGCCTGAGTCCACGTCTAAGGATCCTGCATCTATGCCTGAGTCCACGTCTATGGATCCTGCACCTCGTCCTGAGTCCACGTCTAAGCCTGAGTCTACGTCATTCCTGAGTCTCGTCTGAATCCATGTTCCAGTCTTCGCTGCCCTGGCCTCCATCCGGCCTGCCGCTTCGTGCCGTACCCTGCGGCAGGTCCGAAAGGGCTAGGAACGGTCGGAGGACTGTTCACAAGACCAACATTGCGTTGTTGGGTCTTCCGAAGCGTGCAGGTCCGGAGGAGGGCCTGTCTTCCATGTCACTCCAGCCCTGCTCCCGTCCAGCCCATGCTCGGGCATGCCACGCCTCCCACGGCACTTCTTCAGAGTCCTCTGGGGTCGAGCCGTGGCCCAAGGACACACATCAACCAGGAGTGGGATCGCTCTCCTAGCGCTCCACAACATGGTGTTCTATATTATAGGTCCTGCTAGGGATAGGGTCCTATCCCTTACTTGAGTTAGTCTGGTTGTTTTTATTGAGGGAATAGTTAGTAGGGCTTTGTTTGCTGATCTCAAGTTTCTATTAGGGACGTGTACGTGAAGGGCTGCCTTTTCATCGTGTATTAATTTATGTATGGTGCATAGAGTCTTGTATTGAATTCTTTGTTCAATGGGTAGCCAGTGTAGCTCAATTAGGGTTTTGGTGATATGGTCTCTTTTACTTTTACCAGTTAAAATTCTTGCAGTGTGTTTTGTAATACATGTAGTGGTCTTATCATGGTGTGGGGTAATCCTAGTAGAAGGGCATTACAGAAATCAGTGCTTGAAAAAATTAATGCTTGTAGTACTGACCGGAAGTCAGTTGGTATTAGTAGTGGTTTAAGTCTTCTAAGAGTCATAAGTTTGGTGTAACCTTCCCTTACTTTTAGAGATATATGTTGTTTCATACTTAGTTCAGTATCCATAATCACTCCAAGATTTCGTACTTTCTCAGCTAGTTGTATTTTTTGGTTGTTATTGATTGTGATTGGGTTTTGAATGATTGTGATGTTTTTTCATTCAAGATGTAGGAATTCTGTTTTCTCTATGTTAATAACTAATTCCATTTGGTTTAGGAGCTGTTTTATTATATCTAGATACATGTTGGCTGAGGTTAATGTTTTCTCAATTGAGTCATTAATTGGAAGTATTAATTGAATATCATTAGCATATATGTAGTGTGAGATGCCCAGAACAGCTAGCAGGTGGCATAATGGCAGCATGTATTAGAGATGTGAATCGTGTCCTCGATCATCTTAACGATCGATTTCGGCTGGGAGGGGGAGGGAATCGTATTGTTGCCGTTTGGGTTTTTAAAATATCGTGAAAAATCGTTAAAATCGTGAGCCAACCCTCTAAAACCCACCCCCGACCCTTTAAATTAAATCCCCCACCCTCCCGAACCCCCCCCCAAATGCTTTAAATTACCTGGGGATCCAGCGGTGGTCCAGAACGGCGGTGGTCCAGAACGGCCCCCTCAATTGAATCCTTTTGTCTTCAGCCGGCGCCATTTTGCAAAATGGCCGCCGCAAAATGGCGGCGGCCATAGACAAAAACGATTCGACGCAGGAGGTCGTTCCGGACCCCCACTGAACTTTTGGCAAGTCTTGTGGGGGTCAGGAGGCCCCCCCAAGCTGGCCAAAAGTTTCTGGGAGTCCAGCGGGGTTCAGGAAGCGATTTCTTGCCGCGAATCGTTTTCCGTACGGAAAATGGCGCCAGTAGGAGATCGACTGCAGGAGGTCGTTCAGCGGCGGTCCGGAACCCCCGCTGAATGACCTCCTGCAGTCGATCTCCTGCCGGCGCCATTTTCCGTACGGAAAACGATTCGCGGCAAGAAATCGCTTCCTGAACCCCGCTGGACTCCCAGGAACTTTTGGCCAGCTTGGGGGGGCCTCCTGACCCCCACAAGACTTGCCAAAAGTCCAGCGGGGGTCCGGAACGACCTCCTGTGTTGAATCGTTTTTGTCTATGGCCGCCGCCATTTTGCGGCGGCCATTTTGCAAAATGGCGCCGGCTGAAGACAACAGGATTCAATTGAGGGGGCCGTTCCGGACCACCGCTGTTCTGCACCACCGCTGGATCCCCAGGTAATTTAAAGCATGGGGGGGGGGGTTCGGGAGGGTGGGGGATTTAATTTTAAGGGTCGGAGGTGGGTTTTAGGGGGTTTTAGTGTGCCGGCTCACGATTGTAACGATTTTCACGATAGTTTACACACCCAAACGGCAACAATACGATTCCCTCCCCCTCCCAGCCGAAATCGATCGTTAAGACGATCGAGGACACGATTCACATCTCTAATGACAAGAAGTGTCCAGCCTGGAGTAAGGGACATTAGAAAAACATCTAAGATTTGGAATCATTTTAATGTTGTGGCTGATTGGAGATGTGCTGAATGTATACATTGTAAAAGGATAGTGAGCCGTGGAAGAATTCTTGGACATCTTACTAACAGCAACATGAAATATCACCTTGAAAGAGAACATAGAGCACTGTTGCTTGCAGAAGAAGCTGCAGGGAAGCCACAGAAGGAAAGTAGTTCAGAAGATTGTGTTTATGTGAAGCAGAAGCGGTCTCCTTCCCCTTCTCCTCTTCCCCGGCAGCAGCAGCAAGCTACTATTGAGCAGATGGGGTGGTGTCCTTCTTCAATTTCACAGACTAGAAAGCAAGTAATATCCAAAGTGGTGACACGACAAATTGCTGTAATGATTGCTGAGGATGATCAGCCACTGCAGATTGTAGAGAATGGTGGATTTAAGAAGCTGATCCATCTTTTAGCCCCTGACTACAAAATTCCTTCAAAAACTACACTTACCTCTCAGGTGATTCCTTCCCTGTACTCACAATGTCGTGCTCAAATGCAGACCGTGATGGCAAGGGCAAAGGGAAGGAGCATACATCTCACCAGTGATGTTTGGACTAGTATGAATGCAATGCATGCATATTTGTCTCTAACAGCACATTGGTGGCAGCTGGATGAGGCATTAACTGACAGCACAAGAAGCAGTGGCAGTAGCACCAGCAGCTCCAAAAACCTTTCTCCAGGATACCGGTGGGCTTTACTGCATGCTCAAGTGCTAGACAAGAGACATACTTCTGAAAATATCTTACAGACAATTCAGGGGATGATGGAAGGATGGAAAGGGCTACTTAGAAGCAGTGATATGGAATGTTTAAATGGATATGTTATTACTGACAATGGTGCCAATATGATTAAGGCTCTGGGTGATGGTGGATTCAAGAGCATCCGATAATTTGCACGTACACTGCACCTGGTAGTGAGGGATGCTTTGGGGCTAAGTGGCAAGGAAGTGCAAGGTGCTGGTACTAGTCAAGTCCTGAAGCGGTTGATTGAAAAGTGTTGCAAAATAGCTGGGCATTTCAATCGCAGTGTGAAAAGTGGGAAGGAACTCAGAGAGAAACAAATAGCAGTTAGGGCATCATTGCATAACCTTGTTCAAGATGTGCCTACCAGATGGAATTCCACTTATCTTATGTTGGAGAGGTTGTCTGAACAACAGACACCTCTGCATGATTTGGCAATGGAATCTGAAATTGGATTGGAAAGTCCTCTGGGATGTCAGGACTGGACAAACATTGCACAGATGGTGCATGTCCTCAAGCCTTTCAAAGAATATACTGATGAAATGAGTGTAGCTACGTCCAGTTTAGGTGATATCATCCCTGTAATATATGATCTGGACCAGGTATTAGAGGAATTTCTGCATCAGCCAGATTTGTTGAAGGAAGTGTTGCAGCTTGTGAAATGCTTAAAAGAACAAGTACAGAAAAGGTTGAAACCTCTAATGGAAAGGGATAGCTATATGTTAGCTGCTATGTGTGACCCACATGTGAAAGGCAATTTTGCTCTCAAGTGCAATACACTTGCATACTGGAAACATAAGTTGATTAAAATGGTTGAAAAGATTTCAACTCCTCCCACTCTATCCGGCTCAACTGCTTCCAGTTCTACCAGCTGCTCCCCTCTCATGATGACACCCCATTATCCTCCCAAATTTCATCAAATTGGTGCTATTTCAAAAGCAAGAGCAAGACTTGGCAGAATTGTGACTGGTGCTGCTAACCAGCAGCAATACCTGCAAGAGAAGGTTTCAGAAATTAATGTGAATAATTTTCTCTCTGAGCCAGTTCAGAGCATGGAGTCAGATCCCCTGAGATATTGGGCAGAAAAAGCTTCAATGTGGCCTAATCTTACCTTATTAGCACAACACTTTCTTTCCTGCCCACCCACCAGTGTGCAAAGTGAAAGAGTATTTTCATTGACAGGGAACATTGTGAGTCCACACTGTGCACGTTTGAATCCAGAATTAGTAGAGGAATTGGTTTTCATCAAAATGAACCTTCTGCTGCTTGAGAATCCAAAAATTCCCTGTGACTGGGAGGAGGGGTGAGCCTCATGTATAGGATGGGGATGCAAGGTCGTTTGGGGACGCAGCAGAATGGAGCATTCAGCATCATGTGTCCCGTACTGGCTTTTTTGCAGAAGTCAGCCAGTCAGCCCTGCTCCTGCCTCCTGTCCAGGTGACATATCACGGTGCCACCACTGCTTCTTGCAGCCCCTGGCAGAAGCCAGTCCGGGAGCCACAAGCAAGCCATGAGGTGAGAAAAGGCCCCGTCCTGTTGCATCCCCACACCACAGGCTGCCAGCCAGTCAGCCAGCCAGTCAGCCCTGCTCTTGCCTCCTGTCCAGGCCCCTAGATGCAAGGTCGAGGACTGGAAGTGAGGCAGGCCTTGCTCTAGTCTGTGCAGCTGTGCTCCCAGCAGCGCCCACTGGGGCACCCGGCAGGCGGCACTGTGCCGCTGATGCACCACGGTGCCGGCGCTGCCTCTTGCGGCCCCCGGCAGAAGCCAGTCCGGGAGCCACAAACAAGCCATGGGGTGAGAAAAGGCCCCATCCTGCTGTGTCCCCGCACAACAGAAGCGAGGCCTTGCTCTAGTCTGTGCACACAGGCTTCTCACTCCCACACTCTCCCTTGCCCACCTCCGAGGCTGGACCCAGCCGGATTCCTTTCTCTGCCTCCTTTCCACCAGCGTCCACCTCCGAGGCCGGACCCAGCCGGGTTCCTTCCTCTGCCTCCCCCAGTGTCCACCTCCTTCCCACCAGAGTCTCATAGTCTTTTCCAAAACAAAATACTTGAGTGAATGAATTATGAAAGATTTTCAAGGCCAATGCAATAAAGTAAGTGCAAAGACCTTCAGAAATAATGCAAAAGTAATATTAGAAGAAAAAGAAAAACTGAGCCCCCAGCAGTTGTGTATTTCTGAAGGATTTTTTTTTTTTTTAAGATTCTGCTTTCTCTTATCCTACTTTAGTATCACACAAACATTACATTTGCTGCTTTAAATGACTGCCTTGGTCATGCTTTGTACTTGTTCCAATAGACTGAGTGCACTGCAGTGCTGCACACAGTGCACTGCACAATGAATATTCCATTGGCCCATTTGAAAGCTGTGTGAATGGTCAGTAGCCATGGTTGAAGTCTTGCCGTTGGTGCTACTAATCACAAGTATACAACTTGTGCTAATTCAACCAGACTGAATTTTTATTTCTGAATGTGTATGACTGAGTGCCATACTAAATTAAAAAAACACTGAAATTTGTTGGATTATATATAATACGATTATGTACATATCTGTTCTCTGTAAATTTAGTACCATACTACTTCATTTAGTAATAATAATAATGAATAAGTTCAATAACTTCTTTAAATAATATATAGTACAGTAATAAAATAATATAAATACAGAAAGACATCTATGAATGTAATCAAGCACAGGACAGTTGTCACATTATAATAATTGAGTCCACTAATATTTCTCAAATAAAAAATATTTCACATCCATCACCCCACACAGCCCCATTCACTGCTGGTATATAAGAGAGAGAAGAGGGGAGGGAGGTGAAGGGCCAAGCAGTCCCTGTCTCTGAAGGACAGCTCTCTTCAGAAAATCAGACCTGAATACAGGGCTGTCTCCCCCCTTCACATCCATCGCCCCCACACCCCCCCTCCCCCATTCACTGCTGGTATATGGGAGAGAGAAGGGGAGGGGGAGGTGAAGGGCCAAGCAGTCCCTGTCTCTGAAGGACAGCTCTCTTCAGAAAATCAGACTTGAATGCAGGTCTGTCTCCCCCTTCCCATCCCCCTTCACCCCCCCCTGATTCACTCCTGGTATATGGGAGAGAGAAGGGGGGGAAGTGAAGGGCCACACAATCCCTGTCTCTGAAGGACAGCTCTCTTCAGAAAATCAGACCTGAATGCAGGGGCTGTCTCCCCCTTCACATCCACCCCCCCCCCCCCATTCACTGCTGGTATATGGGAGAGAGAAGGGGGGGGTGAAGGGCCAAGCAGTCCCTCTCTGAAGGACAGCTCTCTTCAGAAAATCAGACCTGAATGCAGGGGCTGTCTCCCCCTTCACATCCATCCCCCCCACACACCCCCCATTCACTGCTGGTATATGGGAGAGAGAAGGGGGGGTGAAGGGCCAAGCATTCCCTGTCTCTGAAGGACAGCTCTCTTCAGAAAATCAGACCTGAATGCAGGGGCTGTCTTCCCCTTCACATCCATCTCCCCCCCCCCCCCCCCCCCCCACACACACACACCCATTCACTGCTGGTATATGGGAGAGAGAAGGGGGGGTGAAGGGTAGGGATGTGCAGAGCAAAATTTTATGTTCATATTTTTTATGTCCGAAAGGGGGTCCCACTTGCGGCCAATATGGACATAAAAAAAATCCAATGAGTTGGGTATATGTACATATGTGCAAAAAAAAAAATTAAACCCCCTCACCCTCCTTAATCCCCCCCCCAGACTTACCACAACTCCCTGGTGATCGAGCGAGGAGTGAGGACGTCATTTCTGCAATCCTTGGCGAGAAGCATGTGACGTCGGTGGCACGTCGAGTGACGCGGCGTCACGTGATTCCCGGCTCGTTCGCGCCGGACGGCTCGTTCGGCCCAAAAAGAACTTTTGGCCAGCTTGGGGGGGTCAGGAGGCCCCCCCAAGCTGGCCAAAAGTTCTTTTTGGGCCGAACGAGCCGTCCGGCGTGAACTTGCCGGGAATCACGTGACGTCGGCGTCACGTGATTCCCGGCTTGTTCGCGCCGAACGAGCCGTCCGGCGCGAACTTGCCGGGAATCACGTGACGTCGCGTCTGAGTGACGCGGCGCCACGTGATTCCCGGCTCGTTCGCGCCGGACGGCTCGTTCGGCCCAAAAAGAACTTTTGGCCAGCTTGGGGGGGTCAGGAGGCCCCCCCAAGCTGGTCAAAAGTTCTTTTTGGGCCGAACGAGCCGTCCGGCGCGAACGAGCCGGGAATCACGTGACGCCGGCGTCACTCGACATGCCGCCGACGTCACATGCTTCTCGCCAAGGATTGCAGAAATGGCGTCCTCACTCCTCGCTCCATCACCAGGGAGTTGTGGTAAGTCGGGGGGGGGGGGATTAAGGAGGGTGAGGGGTTTATATTTTTATTTTGGCTCAACAATCGCGATTTCCCACATATCGAACATATCTATGTTCGATATGTGGGAAATCCGATCATTTATGTCGAATCAATTTTTTAAGTAAAAAAAAAATATGAGTTGCGTTTTACTAATGCGGTCAATCCGAATGCACACCCCTAGTGAAGGGCCAAGCAGTCCCTTTCTCTGAAGGACAGCTCTCTTCAGAAAATCAGACCTGAATGCAGGGGCTGTCTCCCCCTTCACATCCATCCCCCCCACATACACCCCCATTCACTGCTGGTATATGGGAGAGAGAAGGGGAGGTGAAGGGCCAAGCAGTCCCTGTCTCTGAAGGACAGCACTCTTCAGAAAATCAGACCTGAATACAGGGCTGTCTCCCCCCTTCACATCCATCGCCCCCACACCCCCCCCTCCCCCATTCACTGCTGGTATATGGGAGAGAGAAGGGGATGGGGAGGTGAAGGGCCAAGCAGTCCCTGTCTCTGAAGGACAGCTCTCTTCAGAAAATCAGACTTGAATGCAGGTCTGTCTCCCCCTTCCCATCCCCCTTCACCCCCCCCCCCTGATTCACTCCTGGTATATGGGAGAGAGAAGGGGGGGAAGTGAAGGGCCACACAATCCCTGTCTCTGAAGGACAGCTCTCTTCAGAAAATCAGACCTGAATGCAGGGGCTGTCTCCCCCTTCACATCCACCCCCCCCCCCATTCACTGCTGGTATATGGGAGAGAGAAGGGGGGGGGGTGAAGGGCCAAGCAGTCCCTCTCTGAAGGACAGCTCTCTTCAGAAAATCAGACCTGAATGCAGGGGCTGTCTCCCCCTTCACATCCATCCCCCCCCCACACCCCCCCATTCACTGCTGGTATATGGGAGAGAGAAGGGGGGGTGAAGGGCCAAGCAGTCCCTGTCTCTGAAGGACAGCTCTCTTCAGAAAATCAGACCTGAATGCAGGGGCTGTCTCCCCCTTCACATCCATCCCCCCCCCCCCCATTCACTGCTGGTATATGGGAGAGAGAAGGGGGGGGTGAAGGGCCAAGCAGTCCCTCTCTGAAGGACAGCTTTCTTCAGAAAATCAGACCTGAATGCAGGGGCTGGCTTCCCCTTCACATCCATCTCCCCCCCCCCCCCCCCACACACACCCATTCACTGCTGGTATATGGGAGAGAGAAGGGGGGGTGAAGGGCCAAGCAGTCCCTTTCTCTGAAGGACAGCTCTCTTCAGAAAATCAGACCTGAATGCAGGGGCTGTCTCCCCCTTCACATCCCCCCCCCCCCCCCATTCACTGCTGGTATATGGGAGAGAGAAGGGGAGAGGGAGGTGAAGGGCCAGGCAGTCTCTGAAGAACAGCTGTCTGTTCAGAAGTTCAGATGGGCCATGCAGATAAAATTGGTGAGAAAACTTGGCTCAAGTTTGCAGTTCCTGTGTTAAACTTTTTTTTCACTAGAGTAGCATAAAATAAAATGAAGTACTTTGTGTATTAAACTAAATAAACTTTACATAAAATGAAATTAAGTACTTTAGTGAATATGCTACTTTAGTGAAACAAAACATTTAAAGAAACTTGCCACCTGAGCTTCAAAACATTAACATACTATAGAAAAACTAAACAAAAAAGCTTATTTACTATACTTACTGTTGTTTAATTTAAAGAGCAGGCTACTGTAATTAATTTGAATTGCTTGCACTCAGTCACTGGTACTGCACTACTTCTCTGCTGAGTCTCTCTCTCTTGTGGCTGCGTGCTATCTGTATCTGGTAGCAAAATGGCCACAGGAACAGCACCAAGCACGTGCAGCTTAGTGCACTACAAAAAGCATGCGCAGCTTAGTGCACTACAAAAAATCAGTTAAATATATGGTTCTACTTTCCCATTGGCTGTCTACAAGGTGGAGACAGCCAATGAGGATGCAGAGTGATACCTCTAGCTAACGAACATTTCCTCAAATGTTACTTTTAAACTGTTAAGTAACATTTTTTGTAGTGCACACTAACTCGCCGGTAGTGCACACTAACTCGCGTTAGTGTGCACTAATCAGGAAAATGATTTTTTAACTAAAAAAAAAGATGCCAATCCGCTGGAACATTATATTTTACGGCTGCCAGACGAACCCGATCATGAAAACGATCCGGCACCCGATTCACATCTCTAGTCCCATAGGGCCTTTGCAACTTGGGTGGGAGGGAGGCAGGGGACAGGCCACAATGTGAGGTTTTTTTTAATTTTTTTAAATGAAATTTTTCTTAACCAGATATATTCTTTTTTGAATTTATCCAGTTAAGTCTAAAGTTATATGGCTAACTATAGCCAAATAACTTTATAGATAATCGGCAATATCCAAAAGAATATCCGGTTAGGTTTAAAGTTATCTGGCTATGGATAGTCAGATAACTTGAATTGGGGATATTCAATGAGACATTTATTCCGCTGAAAATCCAGAACAAGTTATTCAGCTAACTTTAGCCAGATTTCTTATCTACTAAATGTCCTCCTAAATAAATACTCTTTCGTGTGTAACATTGAACAACACACAGAGAGAATCACTACAGTACTATTTTAGTATTTTGCTCTACTGTCTAGTGTACTGCATGCACACACACACACACAAACCAGAGAATGATATAATGCTCTAATATATATGTGAATACATAACACCTCCGTACACTAGTAAATGCTGTAAAAAAATTAATCCACAAAGTGGATGGTGGTGACTGGCACAGATTGCTTTCTTTGTGGATGCACTGACTTTGGTACACACAGACCAGACACACACAGGCCAATACAGTAAAGTGCGGCTGCGGTTACCCTGTTTTTAACCCGCTTTGTACGCACATTTTGGACGCGTATGTCTAACCTGCGATTCAGTTTCCGGTTTTATGCGTCCTTACCGCTTACTGAAATCGACGCGTATCCCTTTCCACCCGCTGTATGTATATGATATGTTAATGATCGGATTAGCTATTCCCTCTGATACAGTAACATGTGCCCAGATTATCACCTTTTTAACCAGCTATTTTGCCGCGTCTTTAACCTGCAAATTTACCGTCTACCCTGACCCTTGTGTTAGTGTGGCATTAGTGTGGTGAACTTAGCCGTCCAGTCCTAAACCAACCCAATCCACAGAAAAAAATGCTTCTTGCACAAGGGGGAAAAAAGTAACCCCCACCTGGCACCACCGCGCTTAACCTCAGAGTACTTCGGTTCCATAGGGAAGAACGGACACCGTTTCCGGGGGCTCCTCTGGCCTTCTCGTGGGTCTGGGCTCCTTGTCGCCGCTGACTTGCAGTGGGCACGAGCTCCTGTATCAGGCCCTATCCTACACACCATACGCCATGACCTTGGATGTCCAGCCGGGTGCTCAGGTCCCGGCGTGCGTTCATGCGCCTTCCCACTGCCTTGAGCACCCAACTTGGATGCCCAGGCGGGCGCTCAAGGCAGCGGGAAAGTAAGATGGGAGAATTAGAATGTATAGCAGTGAATGGTGACATAGACTTAATTGGCATCTGAGAGACATGGTGGAAGGAGGATAACCAATGGGACAGTGCTATACCGGGGTACAAATTATATCGCAATGACAGAGAGGAGCACCCAGGAGGCAGTGTAGTGCTTTATGTCTGGGCTGGCATAGAGTCCAACAGGATAAACATCCTGCATGAGACTAAATGCACAATCAAATCTTTATGGATAGAAATCCCTTGTGTGTTGGGTAAGACTATAGTGATAGGAGTATACTATCGTTCACCTGGCCAAAATGGTGAGATGGACAGTGAAATGCTAAGAGAAATTAGGGAAGCTAACCAAATTGGTAGTGCGGTAATAATGGGAGACTTCAATTACCCCAGTATTGACTGGGTAAATGTATCATCGGAACACGCTAGAGAGATAACGTTCCTGGATGGAATAAATGATAGCTTTATGGAGCAATTGGTTCAGGAACCGATGAGGGAGGGATCAATTTTAGATCTAATTCTCAGTGGAGCACAGGATTTGGTGAGACAGGTAACGGTGGTGGGGCCACTTGGCAATAGTGATCATAATATGATCAAATTTGATTTAATGACTGGAAGAGGAACAATGTGCAAATCTAAGGCTCTCGTGCTAAACTTTCAAAAGGGAAACTTTGAGAAAATGAGAAAAATAGTTTAAAAAAAACTGAAAGGAGCAGCTACAAAGGTAAAAAGTGTGCAAGAGGTGTGGTCATTGTTAAAAAACACCATCCTAGAAGCACAGTCCAGATGTATTCCACATATTAAGAAAGGTGGAAGGAAGGCAAAATGATTACCAGCATGGTTAAAAGGTGAGGTTAAAGAAGCTATTTTAGCCAAAAGATCTTCATTCAAAAATTGGAAGAAGGATCCAACACAAGAAAACAGGATAATGCATAAGCATTGGCAAGTTAAATGTAAGACATTGATAAGACAGGCTAAGAGAGAATTTGAAAAGAAGTTGGCCCTAGAGGCAAAACCTCACAGTAAAAACTTTTACAAATATATCTGAAGCAGAAAGCCTGTGAGGGAGTCAGCAGGACCGTGTCTCAAGGGTTAAAGGGGCATTTAGAGAAGATAAGGCCATTGCGGAAAGATTAAATGATTCTTTGCTTCGGTGTTTACTGAAGAGGATGTTGAGGAAATACCCATACCGAAGAAGTAATGGGTAATAATTCAGATGAACTGAACCAAATCAGGTTAACCTAGAAGATGTGGTAGGCCTGATTGACAAACTGAAGAGTAGTAAATCATCTGGACCTGATGGTATACACCCCAGGGTTCTGAAGGAACTCAAAAATGAAATTTCAGACCTATTAGTAAAAATTTGAAACCTATCATTAAAAGCATCCATTGTACCTGAAGACTGGAGGGTGGCTAATGTAACCCCAACATTTAAAAAGGGCTCCAGGGGTGATCCAGGAAAACACAGACAAGTTAGCCTGGAAAAATAGTGGAAAGCCAGGAAAAATAGTGGAAAGTGTTCTAAATATCAAAATCACAGAACATATAGAAAGACATGGTTTAATGGGAAAAAGTCAGCATGCCTTTACCCAAGGCAAGTCTTGCCTCACAAATCTGCTTCATTTTATGAAGGAGTTAATAAACATGTAGATAAAGGTGAACCAGTAGATGTAGTGTATTTGGATTTTCAGAAGGCGTTTGACAAAGTTCCTCATGAGAGGCTTCTAGGAAAAGTAAAAAGTCATGGGATAGATAGGTGGTGATGTCCTTTTGTGGGTTACAAACTGGCTAAAAGACAGGAAACAGAGAGTAGGATTAAATGGACAATTTTCTCAGTGGAGTGGAGTGGGCAGTGGAGTGCCTCAGGGATCTGTATTGGGACCCGTGCTTTTCAATACATTTATAAATGATCTGGAAAGGAATACGATGAGTGAGGTAATCAAATATGCAGATGATACAAAATTATTCAGAGTCGTTAAGTCACAAGCAGAGTGTGATGATAAATTGCAGGAAGACATTGTGAGACTGGAAAATTGGGCATCCAAATGGCAGATGAAATTTAATGTGGATAAGTGCAAAGTGATGAATATAGGGAAAAATAACCCATGCTATAGTTATAGAATGTTAGGTTACATATTAGGAGCTACCACCCGATAAAGAGATCTAGGTGTCATAGTGGATAACACATTGAAATCTTCAGTTCAATGTGCTGTGGCAGTCAAAAAAGCAAACAGAATGTTGGGAATTATTAGAAAGGGAATGGTGAATAAAATGGAAAATTCATAATGCCTCTGTATCACTCCATGGTGAGACCGCACCTTAAATACTGTGTACAGTTCTAGTCGCCGCATCTCAAAAAAGATATAGTTGCGATGGAGAAGGTACAGAGAAGGGTGACCGAAATGAGAAAGGGGATGGAACTGCTCCCTTATTAGGAAAGACTAAAGAGGTTAGGACTTTTCAACTTGGAGAAGAGAAGGATATGGGGGGATATGACAGAGGCGTTTAAAATCATGAGAGGTCTAGAAGGGGTAAATGTGAATTGGTTATTTATTCTTTCAGATAATAGAAGGACTAGGGGGTACTCCATGAAGTTAGCATTTGGCACATTTAAATAATCGGAGAAAGTTCTTTTTCACTCAACGCACAATTAAACTCTGGAATTTGTTGCCAGGGGATGTGGTTAGTACAGTTAGTGTAGCTGGGTTTAAAAAAGGATTGGATTAGTTCTTGGAGGAGAAGTCCATTACCTGCTATTAATTAAGTTGACTTAGAAAATAACCACTGCTATTACTAGCAACAGTAACATGGGATAGAATTAGTTTTTGGGAACTTGCCAAGTTCTTATGGACTGGATTGGCCACTGTTGAAAACAGGATGCTGGGCTTGATGGACCCTTGCTCTGACCCAGTATGGCATGTTCTTATGTTCTTATGGCTAAGCAAGCAGAGTAACTTGAAGATCTGGAAAATCGCTCACGCCGGTCAAATCTGCACTTTCTCGGCCTGCCAGAATCCCTAGTGAAAGATCTACCTGCCTTCCTGGAAACATGGCTCTCTTGTGAACTTTGCCTATCCCATGCACATGGCCCAGTCTTGTTGGAGCAGGCCCACAGGTTGGAGCCTAAAGGGACAGCCTCTGGCAAGCCTCACGTGGTCATCGCGAAAATATTTAAATTTGTACATAAAACCGAAATTTTGCAAATCCTGCAATCCGGAAAATCCATAGCCTACATTAACAAGAAGATATTGGTGTTTCAAGATTACCCCGCGTCCCTCGCGACACAGCGTTGAGCTTTAGCCATATTCTGCGCTAAGCTCTTTGCTATGGGTTTCCACACTGTTATGGTTTATCCTGCTAGGTACGGGTGCAAGCCCCTGAGGGAGTGTGGTGTTTCTCCGAGGTTAGCGAACTCTAACATTTCCTGAGTGGTGCTAGGGTCGGGCACTCACTGTGAGTCGGATAGTGGAACTTCATGAAGTGCAGGCCACTTTCCAGTTTACTCTGAATCCACATGAGGCTGATGACCGTTTGATCCCCTAGGACTCGCAGCAGCGCGGGGATGCTCTTTCCACTTGGACGTTCACAAGCCATGGACATTTCAGGCAGGGGCACAAATGATGTTCCAACTTTGGTTCCTTTTTTATGTTTTATTTTTCAACATGACTGCCAGACACGCCTACATGTCCTCCCTTTCTGAGCCTTGCAGACGTGGCCAGTCTGCTAGCTCCCTGCTGCAATCCTCAGCTGCGTCAGTAACTTTATTATTTGTTTTTTCAAATGTGTGGTCAATTTTGATATCTGTGCTTTCTTTTTTATTTAGTGCTGGGAGCCTTCTTTGCAATTGCAGTTTAAAGAGATGGCAATTTGTGGATGGGGATGGGTCTTGGGCTCGAGACCAGTATGCATGGTGGTGATCTCGATTATACTTTGGGATATGATTAAAGGGGGAA
Organism: Rhinatrema bivittatum; assembly: GCF_901001135.1. NCBI lineage: Eukaryota > Metazoa > Chordata > Amphibia > Gymnophiona > Rhinatrematidae > Rhinatrema > Rhinatrema bivittatum. Next base: position 332,695,690 of record NC_042619.1, on the reverse strand, counting down.
AGGGGGAGGTAGGGGGAGGTAGAGGGGTGGGGGAGGGAATTTGGGGGGAACGCTCACTGTTTATGCTGTGTCGCTGTTTTAATTCAAATTTATGGTAGCTAGTTCAGAATCCTCTATGTCCACTTTGTAAGAAAGGGGACCCCTGCTGGGAGGGTCCCTTCCCCATATTTTAGTTGGATTATCTCATAGTTTGATGTCCTGAGAAAATATAGATGACCAATCACGGAACTCGTATCTTCTCCTGGAAAGTTTGTGGCATACATTCACCCATAAAGCGGACCAAAATTCTTACTATCTTAAAGAGGAAATCCGCAGATCTAGTATTCTTACAGGAAACACATCTCACTGATCAAGAACACAAAAACAATGTCAAAATTGGGTAGGAGCAGTTCATTAAGCCTCTGCCTCTATAACCCTTGCTGTAGTTACACGATGTTAGGTTCCATATTAGGAGCTATCACCCAGAAAAAAAGATTTAGGAATCATAGTGGATAATACTTTAAAATCGTCGGCTCACTGTGCTGCAGCAGTCAAAAAAGCAAACAGAATGTTAGGAATTATTAGGAAGGAAATGGTTAGGGCTGTTCAGCTTGGAGAAGAGACGGCTGAGGGGAGATTTGATAGAGGTCTTTAAGATCATGAGAGGTCTTGAACAAGTAGATGTGAATCTGTTATTTACACTTTCAAATAATAGAAGGACTAGGGGGCATTCCATGAAGTTAGCAAGTAGCACATTTAAGACTAATCGGAGAAAATTCTTTTTCACTCAACGCACAATAAAGCTCTGGAATTTGTTGCCAGAGGATGTGGTTAGTGCAGTTAGTGTAGCTGGGTTCAAAAAAGGTTTGGATAAGTTCTTGGAGGAGAAGTCCATTAACTGATATTAATCAAGTTTACTTAGGGAATAGCCACTGCTATTAATTGCATCAGTAGCATGGGATCTTCTTAGTGTTTGGGTAATTGCCAGGTTCTTTTGGCCTGGTTTGGCCTCTGTTGGAAACAATATGCTGGGCTTGATGGACCCTTGGTCTGACCCAGCATGGCAATTTCTTATGTTCTTATATTCTTACTAAATCAGCTGGTATGGCTATTCTGGTCAATAAACATTTACTCCTCACCATCCAGAAAAAATTTAAATATCCCGTGGTCTGTTATATTGTTTTAACTGGCTGTACCCTACCACGCGTTGCTGTGGCTGAGCCTGGTTAAGTTGAAAAAACAGAACAGAGCCAGGGGATATCTGTAATATGTTTCATTTTGCAATGCTTGTTGGTATACAACATTTTTTATTGTTCCATCGTTAGTGCAGATATACAAATTGTCAGGTTTGCCTACTCGTGAACATGCAACATACAATTGTCCATGTGAGAAGCAATCGGTTTGTAGATGTAAACCGCAGAGGTGTAAAGGTTGTCCTTGAGCTTTGTTGATGGTTATTGCAAATGCCAATCTAATTGGGAATTGCAATCTTTTAAATTGAAATGGCATATCTGTTGGAATGATAGGGATGCAAGGAACGAGTACATCTTCATCTTTGAAAGGTCCTGTCAAGATTGTAGCTTCTATGATATTGGTCCTTAAATTTTTGATAGCAACACATCCCCTTTGTTTCTCCCAGAAATTTCATAGCCTTGCAGTATGGATACACGTGTGTCATAGAGCCAATGAGAACATGCCGTATGAAAGTATAATCCTGATGTGGGTTGTATCGGAAATCAAGTCGATTATAATGTTTGGCCAGTTGATGTGGGATCCATGGCTGACGTTGAGGTGCTGTCGGTGTTAGAGGGATTTCAGCCACTGTCAGCGTTTCATGGGCATGGTGTTGTGAACGAAGGAGATTGTGAGCAGCGGAATGTGCTTGCCGTGATAGCAAGCGTGCCTCTAGCAGTCTGGATGCACGTTGCTCGGCCGCTTCCTGCTATTTTCCTACAGCTATTCTTTCCTTGTTGTGCTGTTTTTTTGCTGCCCGTTCCTCCTCCGTGCGCCTAGTTCTAAGGCGTTGGGCCACTAGCGCAGTGCGAGTACGCCGATGTAAGTTAGATTTTCTGCGAGGCATTAATTTGGTGAATTGCAAGAGATGTATGAATGGTGTGTAAAAGGATCAAGGGAAATGGGACTGTAATGTCCGAAGAGCAAGAGAAATGCACAGGGCAAAAATTAATGCCTTCTTAGGTAAGAGGATCCAGACCTTAAAAAGCAGTTACGACGCTGATAGATAAGAAATGAATTGGTGTGTATAAACGTGGTCAGTCAGTGGGAGGTTGTGATCCTTAGGGATAAAAGTAGGGGAGTGCCTAATCCACCTAGTAATGTGTCTGTAGAGAAGTTTCTTTTGGAGGGCTAATCCGCTAGCTTTCAGAGATCAGTAAAGGTTATAGTTTGTGTGGGTTGTTTTTTTTTACCCCAAATGAACAGCACCAGCAAAGAATAGTTTAAATATGCAAGCACACCTTCCTGGCCCCCCACCCAACCCGGCGAAATAGAGCAACCCACGCTACAGCCCCCCTCTCGGGAGATGTGGAGAATGAGTGCCCCCCCCCCTGTGAAAAACTCGCGGCGGAAAATGAGAACGGTCCCCCACCGTGCTCCTCCCCGGCTACCTGTGTAAACTACCAGCCGGTAGCGAGGGTGTGTGCTAGGGTTTGTTCCGCCGGCTGCCATGTCGCAAAACTTCACCGGTGAAAGTGGTGCGTCAGGATTCCTGACCTAGTAAGGGCAAATGTCCGCTGAAGATATGACGCCGATTGGGCTCTTGCCCTTACAATGTCACATGGTGTACCGACGTCATTGTTGTCTCCGTATAGCATAGTAAGGGCAAGGTTCGCCGGCGCCATTTTAGTTGCTGGCATCCGACGGCCCTACTGAATGCGATGTGTCCCGGACCGTTCCTGTGGTGCTGGCGGAGAAGCGCGGAATTGTTTCAGGTGTAGTGTGTGATCGGAGTGCAGTGCGTGGGTGGGTGGAAGAGGGTACTTTAATTTAAAATCGGAGGGTGTGTGAAATGCATGGCTTCCCAATGTAGCAGCCAGGAATTCGTGTTTTGATATGTTTTGGGAGGGTGGGTGAAGTAAGTGACATTGACAGGAGTGTGGGTGGGGGTGTGTGGTGTGATGAGTGTGGATTTCTGTGTGTTATGAGGAAGTGTGAATGAAAGAAAATAGCCCTGTGTGGGGTGGGGTGTGGTATGTGAGTGTGTGTGAAAGGTGTAAGAGGTTGCGCTTGCGTCGACGGCCACCAGATGTCGCTGTTTTATGTAAGCAATTTTTAAACTTGTATTACCTGTCACAGGTGTGACCTATATGTAATGTAACTGTATAAGATCCTTCCCGTATGGGAAGTGAATGTTGTGTGCAAATTTGAACGCATTCGGTTAAGCGGTTGGTGAGATTAGTGACGACGTACAAACTATTTAACATTTTTATTTATATAGATTTCTGATCTCAATCACATCCCTCTGGTTCTTTGTAATCTTTACACTCCTAACACTTATAATCTGGTTTTCTTTAGGGACCTCTATAGCATTCTGCTGCCTTATGCAACACACACCTTCATAGTTGGGGGCAACTTCAATGCGGTTAGAGACCCTCATTTGAATGTGTCCCAGACCAATCCCACAGAGTGCAGGCCTAGCAAAGGGTTCTCATTTCTTGAACACTCCCTGCACTTTGTGGATGCGTGGAGGAATCTGCACCCCTCTGATAGGTACTTTACCCATATATCCAGGGCCCACTCCTCTCACTCTCGACTAGACTTTTAGTAAGCTCACATGCCTTTTCAAAAATCAATGACACGGGTATAAATGACATTATTATCTCTGACCAAGCACCTGTTTGGATTGATCTCTTGGGGCCTAACACCACTCAGCCTTTTTCCATCTGGCATTTTCCTTACTTTCTGGCTGATGACTCTCACTTCCATGATTTTTTACGCTCTAAATGGAATGATTATGCGAACTTAAATAGTATCCACACGGATGATCCTGTACTATTCTGGTATACTGCTAAAACAGTGCTGCATAGGGATATTAGTTCCTACTTGGCCCATAGGCGGAAGATGTTGGATAAACGCCTCTTGGCCCTAAGTGGTCATTTGCAGAGTGCAAAAAAGGCTTTACTTGAAGCCCCCACTCGGGCTAATAGAGAGCGATGTATGTCAATTGAAACAGCCCTAATCCATGAGGGGACAGAAAAGAGTTTAGTATATTATCAGTTTAAACTATTTCAGTTTGTTAATAAATCAGGGAAGCTGATGGAGAATTTGATTAAAACAATGCGGGGACCAGATAAATCACCGCCTTGAGAACACCCTTGGGCCACATGGTTAATGATACCGCCATAATTTTAAGCAGCTTTCAGAAATACTATTCCGAGCTGTATGCTTCTGAAGGAAGGAACAATGATGGATATGCTAGTTTTCGTTCGCAGATCAATTTACCCCAACTAACCCCAGACCAGTGTTCTTAGTTGAACTATTACTGCGGAAGAGATTACAGAGGCTATTCGCCGTGCGAAACATTTTAAAGCTGAGTCCAGATGGGTTCATTGCTGAATTCTACAAAAGTATAGTGGACTCATTGGGTGCCCCACTAGCGCTGGCATTTAAAGTGCTAATTCAATCGGGCAAATACCCAGCCCATACTAATTCCGCTCACATAACTCTTATGTTGCGCTGGGAGTGGACCCTTGGTCTGGTGCAGGATTGGTACGGCCCTCTGGTTGGACCTGGAGAGCGCCTGCCACCAGGAGGCAGAGCACAGGAGGAGACAGAGGCTAACTGGAGCTTGGCCAATAGCAACCCGGGGTTCCCTCAGGTTGAGCCCTTGGTTACCCTGGCCACCTGGTCTTAGGTGGGCCTCGCAGGGTCTCCTAGAGAGAAAGTTCAAGGGCGTGCCCACCACGAACAAGGGTGCGTGGTCGGTGTCCAGACAGGAAAGACCAGAGGTCACAGGAGGCCAGAAGAGAGTGTCCAGTGGTCAGCCAAAGCAGAGTCGGTAACAGAGGTCAATCCGGGCATAGTCAGGTCAAGCAGAAGGTCAAGTTCTAAGTGTCAGTCAAGAGTAGTCAGAGTTCCATACAGAGGTCAGCGCAGGCAGCAATCAAAGAGTAATAATTAGACAGGCAGAGGTCAGGCTTGGAAAAGAGGTCAGCATGGTCAGGCAGGCGAGATCAAGCTTGGAGAAGACGAACAGCGTAGTCAGGCAGGTAGAGGTCAGGCTTGTAGAAGATGATCAGCGTGGTCAGGCAGGCGAAGGTGAGGCTTGGAGAAGACGGTCAGCGTGGTCAGGCAGGCAGATGTCAGGCTTGGAGAAGATGACCAGTGTGGTCAGGCAGGCAGAGGTCAGGCTTGGAGAAGACGGTCAGCGTGGTCAGGTAGGCAGAGGTCGGTATCAGGGAGGTATCAGGTGAAGTCCGAGAGTAGACACTGGAGCTAGGAAGCCCTGGAGGCAACAAGGAGTAAGGGAACTTGTTGCAAAGGCAAGCTCTGACTGCCAGAGCTTGCCTTAAATAGTTCCTGGTTGCTGACGTCCATAGGCTGGGCCGGCGGCCCTTGCACACCGCAGCTCCTTTAAATTCAAACAGGAAGCGCATGTGCCTAGAGGCCCCGGGGGAGGAAGTAGCCAGCGGCGGCATGTCTGCCTCGAGGCAGGGCCGCAAAGAGATCGACCGCGGCACCTCCAGCATGCCAGGATCACCGAGAGGGAAGCAGAACTGAAGCCGCTCCATCCACACTGCGGCAGACCCAGCTCACGCTCCGGCACTGACGGCAGGAAGCGGTAAGGATGGCCGGTTGTGGGTCCTGTGGCCGGCCGCCGCAACATCTTATACCCAAACCGGGTAAGGACCCTCTCTCTCCGGTGTCATACCAGCCCATTTCATTGCTAAATTTCGATCAAAAATTGATGGCAAAAATATTGGTGGACCAATTGGCTGATATTCTATCTCTTTTAATTGCACCAGGCCAAGTGGGATTTGCCTGAAAGCGCTATGCAGTAACTAGTGCTCAACGCTATGGCCCTGTGTGGCAGTGTGGAGAAGCTCTACTTGGTAGTTAGTTTGGATGCTGAAAAAGCATTTGATAGAGTTGAATGGGGATACCTCTTCCAGAGTCTGCGAGATGTGGGAATAGAGGGACTCTTCTATTATGTGTTTCGATTGCTTTACAAAGGCCAGACGGCGTCTATTGTGGCCAATAGATCATTGTCAGACTCCTTCACGATTAATAGAGAGACCAGGCAGGGCTGTCCCCTCTCTTCCTTGCTTTTTCTCTTAACTCTTGAACCCCTTCTTTTTTCCATTCAATCCACTAAAGCGTTAAAAGGGGTCAAACTCTGGGAGATGATATTTAAATATGCTGCATTTGCCAATGATATATTGGTTTTCCTGACAGGCCCAAACGCTCCTTACAATCTTTATTAAAGATATTCCACAGTTTTGGGGCCTTTTCTGGCCTCCATTTAAATTGGGACAAATCCAAGGCCCTAGCCTTTCCTGAGGCTCTCAAGGAGAGGTGGGAGACTCCTTCCCTTTACATTGGGCTGGGGAAACCATTCGCTATCTTTGGGTCTATCTGTCCACTAATTTATCCAATTTATATAGTTTAACTATCTCTCCCATGTTACGTCTCATGCAGGACAAGTTGCAGGCCTGGCGTGACCTGTCGCTGTCCCAAGGGGGTCGTGTTAACCTTTTCAAAATGGTTCTCTTCCCTAAATGACCTTATATCCTTCAGAACATTCCTCTGCAGATTAATTATGGAGACCTTTCTGCTCTGGATAAGGCCTTGCGCTTTTTTCTTTGGCAAGGCAAATAGCCACGCATACCTCTAAAATGGCTGAGGGAAAGGTGGGGTTGGGGAGGCTTGGGTGTTCCCAATTTATCCAGCTACAATTTGACCAGTAATTTGTGCATTATACGGGAGTGGATCATAGGTTGCTCATTTTATGTGAACCTTTCAGCCGAGCAGGCTTTGGTGGCCCCTTTGGACTTGCGATACATCTTGCAGGCGCCCACCAGTGGTCTCCCAGCTTCCCTATAACATAATGTTTTACTAGAAACACTTAGACTGGCATGGATTCACTTAACTAAGAAGCTGGGCATATCACGTTTATGTTCTTACCTCCTACCTATCGGGGCAATTATGCGTTCACGCCGGGCTCACAATCCACTGCTTTTCGTTTTTGGGCTGACCATGATATCACCCATTTGGGACATATTTTGGATGGGGAAGGAGTAACACTTACATTTCAGGGCCTGAAAGATCTCAATGGCTTATGTACCTCCCACTTGTTTTCCTATTTGCAGGTACAACATTACATTAAATCTTACCACACGAGTCTCGATACTCAGTCTTGATACTCAGAAACCTTTATCTTTGTCTACTTACTATAAAGGTCTCAGGAGAATTGTGAAAATTGATACCTTTTCCATTTTGATGGAGTGAAGGAATAAGGATGGAATGTTCACACTTACTCCATTTACTCTCCAAGCTTGTTTCAAATATATTTCAGCAACGTCCACCAACATGTACTATTGGGAAATGCAGTACAAATTCCTTCATAGAGCACATGTTTCCCTTCAAACAATGTTTCTTTCCAAATTGTACGCCTCGGCAACATGTGTTAAATGCCATATGGCTATTGGATCTTTGTCTCACTCTTTCTGGGCCTGCCCCCTCATTAAATGTTTCTGGGGTCGCATTATCAATTATCTTGCTGGCATATTAGACATTTCAATTCCCATTTCTCCGAAGGTACTTTTATTTGGCTGCATTCCCCCTTTGCAAATTAGGGGACAGGGACCCCGCCTACTCATAAGGAAGGCGAGTATGGTGGGGAAACAACTTAATCTTCTTTTCTGGAAAGGACCTGATTCTCCCTCCTTTTGGATGTGGCGGAACTACTTACACCACATGATGCAGATGGATAATATGGCATCCAGGATTTCCCCTCTACACAGATGGAAATTTTTGTTGGTTTGGAACTGTTACCTACAATCACTGCCTCATCAATCCAGGAGCTTGATTTTGAATGATTGTTTGTGAGCTGTTCTCTGAGCTGGCTTCCTAGCATACCTAAATGACACAGTTATTTTCTCTTTTTTCTTCCCTTGGTGTCTCAAGGGTGTGTGTGTTGTGGGAGGGAAGAGCGTGGGCAGGGTGGTGGGTAAAGATGTTTAAATATTTCATATATTGTTAAAAATACTATATTGTGTTGTAATTACCTGCTGGCATCTCAGAAACCATGCCCCGCAGGGTGAGTTCACTTTCTTGCTAATAAAAAATTGTTGGAACTAAAAAGCACCCATATACATGGCTAAATGCTACTGTGCACACATCTCAAAAGTTTCCAAAATGGGGCTGGGTGTAGTCATTTCAGGGCCTGGCCAAGAGATGTGCACGAAACTATTTACTATCGTGCAAAAGTCCCCGGCTATGTAACTTTACTTCTGCTTTGGATGACTTGTAAGTTATAAAATAAAAGGACTGAGCCATTTCTGAGAGGCTTAAAGGTTCTGGGGTAACTAGGGTGTGTGTAGGTTCTCAAACCAGTGGTGGTGGTGGGGGCAGCGGGGGGGGTTGGAAGACCTAGCTATTAACTGGGTGAACTGGTGGACAAACTGGTAAACTGGAAATGGCGTGGGCGATGCCCTTTTTAAAATTCCCTGACTTATGCGGTAAAAGCAATATTTGAACGCCCACTTAAAATTAGGTGCACATGTGCGCATGGGCAGGCTATTTTATAACATGCATGCATATACATGTGCAAGTTATAAAATGGCCATGTTCCTGGGCAAGGGGTGATGCAAAAGTGTGCCTGCTTGCTGGTTTGAAACTTACCATCTTATTGTGGTTTTTTGGCCAAAAGAAGCTTGTCATTCCATCTCCTTGTGAATATAAGTTACAAGAGACATCGGTCAGAGCATTCTTGTTTGCAGGACCTATGCTATGGAATGTGCTGCCTAGCGATTTAAGGGATGAATTTGACCACTTATTTATTTTAGTAAAAAAGTGGTTAAGGCATTCTTTTTTAATAAAGTTTATGTTACACTCGCCGGCCACGGGTTCTTGCTTCTTCCAGCTCTGAGCTGGCTGCCTGATGCCGCTGGCCCCGCGGCCCCAAGCCGCCAGCCTGACACACAGAGTCTCCCTCTTCGTCGTGGAATGCCACCAGCACTGCCGAGTCCTTCCTGCTTTCGGCATCCTCCTAGGTGCACGATCATGCTTCTTTTCCTCATTTAAAAGACCCGTGGTGGGAAAATGCTTATGGCCCTCCCGGATGACATCATTACTGGAGGACTTCCAGCCTCTGTCTTGGCAACAGGTCTCCTCGCTACTTGCGTTGTGCTTGTTGCGGTCCTGAGTTCCTGAGTCCCTTGCCTCCTTCCTTGTCCTTTGGATTGCCTTGACTTTGACTTCAGACTGGATTCTGACCATGAGATATGCTGCCTGCCTCGATCCCTGCCTGGAACCCAACCACGAGATACACCGCCTGCCTCGATCATTGTCTGGAATCTGCCCTCATACTCTGCTGCTTGTTCCTGAACTTGGCCTACTCTCCAGCTCCTCTTCTCCTGGACTTCCATCACTACAGAGACTTCATGTAAGTCCAGCCGGCCCCTGTACCTGAGGGCTCAACCTAAGGAGAACATGGTCTGGTAGTGGTGAAGCTCCAACGGGGTCTCTGCTCTTCATCAGCCTTGCCAATCGAGGTGGCATCAACTCCCCCTCGGTCTAAGGGTCCACCAGCATAACAGTTTATGAATAATTTTGTCACATTTATATTTTTAAAATGATGCATAATTTGTGTTCATGTTGTCAATATATTTATTTTTGAATATTTACTTGTAATCTATGTTGAACAATGTATTGGAAATTTGTGGAATACAATAAACATAGGGGCAAACTACTGCGGGATTTGCACTACAGTTTAGTAAATAACACATAGTTTCTCCTGCAGTACAAATACTCTTAGACTGGTTGGCGAGCTGCATCGTTTCTTTTCAGATTTGAAAATAGTTACGCAATTGCTCGTAATTTCAAAGTTTGATTATTACAATGACCTCTATATGGGCTTGCCAGTTAAGATGAAATCTTCAATTGGTTCAGAACAAGGCTGCTAGGATAATTATAGTTAGTAAGGTAAAAGATAGCTTTATTCCCAGTTTTGCAGAGCCTTCATTGGCTTTTGCAAGACCTCAGAGCCGTGCAAAATCCTGACTCTGGCATTCAGTGGCCAATGTACTAAATTGCAAACATTTTTTCAGGATATGCATTTGCATTAAAAATCATACAAAACACCCAGAAATGCCCAAAATTCCAAAACTTTGGAGGTCCACATTCCAAAGTATTTTGACAGCTAACTGAAGTTATTCAACTAAATGAATATTTGGGCACATAACTGGCTAAATTCTAGCCGGCTAATAAGTTATCTGGCTAGAATTTAAGTGGATAAGTTAGGGGCATTCAGAGGGAATAATTAGGAGGAGTTAAGTTAGATGTTACGATGCTGCTCACGAAGCCCATCCCATGAGCAGCCTTTCACCTCCGTGCCAGCCTAACGCCACAGGATGTCTTCTTCTTGCGGTCTAGGCCACCACGGATTGCTGTTGCTACTCCTATTGGCCCGACGCCACTGTGTGTGGCAGCAGGGGCTGCCGTTGCTTCTTCATGACAGAAGTAACAGCCGTCTTTCTCATCTACACGGCCCTGGTGCTGCTGCCATTGCCTCAGTCATGAGGCAGGGACGCCGCCAATGCTGTCTTCCTTCATCTCCCAGGCCCTTCATAGGCACGCATGCCTCCTTTCTTCATTTAAAGGGCCAGTGGCAGGAAAAGCCCACGGCCCTAACTTTATCTTCCCGTGTCTAGTCCAGCTCAATAAAAGGGCTCAGCTTTCACTCCTCGGTGCCTTTGAATCGGGTCTCACAGTTGCCTGTGGTCTTTCCACGGTCAATGTCCTCCATGATTTCCTCATGTCTAGATGGCTCTTCATTTGATGTTCCTGATGTTCCTGGTCTCCTTTGTATGATGTTCCTGGTCTTGTTCCTCGTCGGAGCTCCTTCATCGCCTGTTCCATGTTCTGATGTTCCTGACATTCCATGTTCCTGATGTTCCAGTCCTGATTTTGATGTTTCCATCTCTGACTCTTCATCCTGCTTCCAGGTTTCCTACTTGTCCACCTTTCCATGGGGGGGCTGTGTAGGAGTCTTCATGGCACAAGGCCTGTCTTCATCTGTAGTGCAAGTCTCAGGAAGGCCCTTGCTTTTAATGCCGAGGTCTGTTCCTGAATCCTGAGTCCTGAATCCTGTTTCTGGTCTTCAGAGTATCTTGTTCCTGCTTCTATCCATGCCCTAGACTCAAGCCAGAATCTGCTCCGCTTCAACATGGTCTGCAACCAGCCACAGGCGGCTGTGTAGGGTGAACTTCAGTGCAGGCCTCTCCTGAATCTGTTGTGTGCCCAACCCGCGGAGGTCCGCGGGGTGGGCGTCCCTTCTGCAGGGGAGATGCCGCCGACATCTGTTCAGGCCCCGCCCCCTAGGTGCGCGCGTGCACAAGGCCCAAACATTTAAAGGGCCCAGCGTGGGAAAGGAAGCCACCACCTCTCAGGATGACATCAGACGCTGCTGGACGCCCTTCTCCCTTGTCTTGCAATGAGGTTCACTCTGGTAAGAGTTGCTAGTTGTTGTTTTGGATCATTCGGCTTCTGACTCCGGCTTCTGACTCCTGGCTTTCGACTCCAGCTTCCGTCCACAGACTTCTGATTCCGCTTCACCCTTTGGCTTCTGAATTTGGCTTCTGACTCCCGGCTTTCGACTCCGGCTTTTGTTCAGACTTCTGATCCAGCTTCGTCCTTTGGCTTTCGACTTTGGCTTCATCCAGGAGGCCTCGCCTAAGTACAAGCGGCTCGGGTCCTCATGAGCTGCTCTCGGGGGGACCGCGGCTTCCAGTGGTGAAGTTCCAGTTGGCCTCCTGGCTCCAGCTCTTCATCTCCATTCCCTGGATACCACCTCGCAGGAGATCACTCGTAAGTCCAAGCGGCCCGGGTCCTCACGGACTCCTCCTGGGGGGACCTCGGGTCTCCAGTGGTGAAGATCTCTTGGTCTCCTGTCTGTACCACCTCCCGGCTTCGACACCCACTGGAATCTCCTCAGTGAGCCACCAAGTCCTAGTTGGTCCAAGGGTCCATGAATTCAACAGAATCTTTGACATGTTTCCGGTTCCAAGTCTTCACTTTCTCGCCTGGAGTCTGCTTCACTTTTGGCATGGTCCGCAACCAGCCATGGGCGGCTATGTATGGCATGCTGCGGCGCAGTACTCACCCTGTACTAGTGCATGAATCCTGAATCCTTGCCTGATTCTTCCAAGTATCCTGAATCCTCGTCTGAGTCTTCCAAGTATCCTGAAACCTTGTCTGAGTCTTCCAAGTATCCTCGAGTCCTCGTCAGAGTCTTCCAAGTTCCTCATGTTCTTGTCTGAGTCTTCCAAGTTCCTGAGTTCCATGTCTCATCTTGTTCCTGACCTCAGCCTCCGTCTGGCCTCACACATTCATTGTTCCCAAGCGGCGGGTCCAGAAGGGCTACAAGTGGCTGGAGGGCTATTCTTAAGACCAGTATTGCATTGCTGGGTCTCACCGGTGTGTGCAGGTCCAGTGGAGGTCTGAGCCTGCCTTGTTCCAGTTCCTGATGTTCCACATCTTGTCCCTGGTCCAGCCTTGATCTTGCTCCAGCGCATGCTTGAACATTCTCACCTCCCATGGTGTGTGTCTTGGGGCTCCTCCCTGAACCGCGCCATGACCCAAGGGCTCAAAATCCCTCTTGAGCAAGCGACCGCACCGCCGCACTTGCAACAGGATTCGAAGGCCATGAGCTCAGTTGGTGTGTTCTTGTGATGGGCCCAAGTTTTTTCCTAGACTCTTTTGATACCTTGTTCCTTGTCAAGAATGTTATGCCCAAGTTTAAGAACATAAGAACATGCCATACTGGGTCAGACCAAGGGTCCATCAAGCCCAGCATCCTGTCTCCAACAGTGGCCAATCCAGGCCATAAGAACCTGGCAAGTACCCAAAAACGAAGTGTATTCCATTTTACCGTTGCTTGGAATAGCAGTGGCTATTTTCTAAGTCAACTTAATTAATAGCAGGTAATGGACTTCTCCTCCAAGAACTTAACCAATACTTTTTTAAACACAGTTATACTAACTGCACTGACCACATCCTCTGGCAACAAATTCAAGAGTTTAATTGTGCGTTGAGTAAAAAAGAACTTTCTCCGATTAGTTTTAAATGTGCCACATGCTAACTTCATGGAGTGCCCCTAGTCTTTCTATTATCCGAAAGAGTAAATAACTGATTCACATCTACCCGTTCTAGACCTCTCATGATTTTAAACACCTCTATCATATCCCCCCTCAGTTTCATGGACTTCTGATTCCTGCTGCTAGACAAGAATTTTTTTTCCTCTCCTTTTTGGTGTGTCTCGATTTTTACGACCTGCAGGAGATGCCTGCATCCAGATCCCCTTCAAGTTCAATCCGTCCTGGAACTCCTCTTGACCTGCAGGAGGTGCCTGCAATTGTTCCAGGGGCCATCTCTGTTCAATCTACAGAGATGCCCTGCATTCCTTCCTAGGTTCCATATGACCTGCAGGAGGTGCCTGCGCCCAGGTTTCAACATGTGCAGTCATTTAAATCTCCTTGCTCCTCCGTTTGAGCATCCTCGATCTCAGGGATGTATAACCCTTGTAAGCTATGGATTCCATAGTAATCCCAGGTCCTTGAGTTTGAACGACCTACAGGAGGCACCTGCACCTTAGGCCTGGCTCCGTCTCATCAGTTTCAATCCAGTTCCTGCCTTACACAGCTCTGGTTCTTGCCATGGGACCATCTACAGCCAAGATCCTGATTCTGCTCTGTGCAAGTGGTGATTCCAGCTGATTCCATTCCAGGTTTCCTGTAATGTCATCTTGTTATCTCTTTTCCTTATTACCGACGTGGTGAGTTGTTCTGAATCCATAGCTTGCAGCCATCATCCTCCAGTGTCTTTCTTGCAGCCTTTCTGAGCTGGTAGAATCAGGATAGGGAGATCCTAATTTGTCCTGACTAGATGACTCTTCGTTTGATGTTCCTGATGTTCCTGGTCTCCTTTGTATGATGTTCCTGGTCTTGTTCCTCGTTGGAGCTCCTTCATTGCCTGTTCCATGTTCTGATGACCCTGATGTTCCATGTTCCTGAAGTTCCTGATGTTCCTGGTGTTCCATATTCCTGATGTTCCATGTTCTGGTATCCCATGTTCCTGTTTCAGTCCTGATCCTACTGTTCACATCTCTAGCTCTTCATCCTGCTTCCAGGTTTCCTGCTTGTCCACCTTTCCTGGCGTGCCACTGTCTTGGTCCGTTACCAGCCCATGGGGGTCTGTTTAGGTGCTTCGTGGCACAATGCCTGTCTTTATGTCTGCAGAACAAGTCTCCAGAATGGCCTTGCTTTTAATGCTGAAGTCTGTTCCTGAATCCTGAGTCTTGAATCCTGTTCCTGATCTTCAGAGAACCTTCTTCCTGCTTCTGTCCATGCCCTAGACTCAACCCAGAACCTGCTCTGCTTCAGCGTGGTCCGCGACGAGCCACGGGCTGCTGCCTTCGGTGCAGGCCTCTCCTGAATCTTCGACATGTTTCCGGTTCCAAGTCTTCACTTTCTCGCCTGGAGTTTGCTTCACTTTTGGAGTGGTCTGTGACCAGCCATGGGCTGTGTATGGTGCGCTGCAATGCAGTACTCACCCTGTACTAGTGCCTGAATCCTGAATCCTCACCTATGTCTTCCAAGTTCTTTGAGTCCTCGTCTGAGTCTTCCAAGTATCCTGAAACCTTGTTTGAATCTTCCAAGTATCCTCGAGTCCTCATCTGAGTCTTCCAAGTTCCTGAGTTCCATGTCTCATCTTGTTCCTACCCTCAGCTTCCGTCTGGCCTCACGCACTCGTTGTTCCCAAGCGGTGGTTCCAGAACAGCTACCGAGTGGCTGGAGGGCTACTCTTGAGACCAGCATTGCGTTGCTGGCTCTCACTAGTGTGTGCAGATCCAGTGGAGGTCTGAGCTGCCCTGTTCAGTTCCTGATGTTCCACATCTTGACCCTGGTCCAGCCTTGTTCCTGCTTCAGCCCATACTTGAACACTCTCACCTCCCTCAGTGTGTTTCTTGGGGCTCCTCCCTGAGCCACGCCATGGCCCAAGGGCTCACAATCCCTCTTGAGCAAGCGACCACACCTCCGCGCTCGCAACATTAGATGGCTAAATTAACCAGCTAACTCCAATATTCAGAGTTAGCCAGATAACTTAGCTGGCTAATAATGGTCAGGACAGAACACTGTTCTAAAGTTATCCAGCTATAGTTATTGAATATACCTCCAAAGTTAGCTGGATACATTTATCTGGACTGGGTCTAAATGTGGACCTCTTGAACAACCCTTCTGCCAAAAATGTGCAATTCTAGGCCAGCCTTTGTAGTAAATTTGCGAGTGTAGTCCACTATGAGCAAACGCTTAAGTTCATAAATCATTTGTTGCTTCGATGCAAAGACATGCAGAGCTGCAGATTGTTTTTTGAAAACTGGCATACTGAAAATATCTTCTCATGCCGGTTTCATCCAAAAAATGATAGGTACATCTCAATAATAAAGCAAATGACATCAAAAGCTTGAGCTCCTGGGGTGGCTGAACAAGATCATTATACCAAGGTGTAATTATCTTGTTCAGCTCAAGCTCAAGCTTTTGATCTCAATCGCTTGCTCATTTTCTACCTCACTCCCAGTTTATTTATGTGGGTAGAAAAGTTACATGTGAATGAGGCCGCTAACCCACTAACATACTTTGCAAGTTGGCTTTTCCTGCTGAGAGAGTGGACCTCAAGGCTAGCTGCTTGGATGTTACTGCTGTCCAGAATGCTGCACTGAGGGAATCATCAGTTATTATAGTTGATCCCTTCTTTAGGGTGGGTATGAAGATAGGGATTAGGATGTTAATTTTTAGAGTTATTAGTGTCAGTTTTTCCTGTGTGGAACTAATTCATATCAGAGATTTTTGTATTATTGTTTATTGTGTTTTGATTAGGGGATATTGATTTTATACCTGTGACTAAACTGCATAGGTTGTACATTGTTATATATTAGTAGTTGGTTAAGGTTTCTTTTAAAGGTATTTATTTAACATAATATCTATTAATTATATATTGTTTTATTTTGCTATATTTATGAATATTATTATTATATTTGTAATGTTGCATTAGTACTTTGAGGAGTTTTCAAAAAGCAGTCTAGATATCTTTCTACCTCTATCTATATATCTATGCACATCTACCTATAATGGACACAACTGGACAGACTGGCTGGAGAATTTGGGTCTTTACCATCATTTCTGTGTTAATAGCTCAACATAGAATATACTGGAGAAGATGTGTCTATTGGTCTTTAGTTGTGTACTTTACGAACAAACTACTTAAAATCTACTCCAAACTTTTCAATTCCTCTAAAGTGATATGATTTAGCTAGCAACAACAGCTATCATACTATGTTGAATATTGTATGCTTTTATTCTGCCTCCTCTTCAGTTATCTTTTCTTTCCTTATGATTCCTCCACTTTGTGAAACACTAGGCACCTAGTTCTGTTAGTCATGATCAGTTTCCTCCTATCTCACTCTGATTGATCCATCTCCTCTACCGCAGTGTTTATATGATAACTTCATTATAACCTTCAACCTCTGACTACTTCCTAACCACCACTGATCTCCTCCATCATCTCTACCACCACCAATGTCTCCCACAATCCAGGCAGGTGCAACTTCTCCGACAAAGGTAAGGTGGGGTTTAGGTAGGGCTGCGGAGCAGGTTAGGTAGGGGAAGGGAGGGGAGGGGAAGGTGCGGGAGGCGGAAAGAAAGTTTCCTCCGAGGCCACTCCGATTTCAGAGCAACCTCAGAGGGAACGGAGGAAGGCTGCGCGGCTTTGCGCACACAAGTTGCTCAATTGTGTACCCCCTTGCACACACCGACCCTGGATTTTATAACATGCACGCGCAGGTTTTAAAATCCGCCCCTTTGTCTGCAGTGTTGTCTTCCCTCCAGCAGAAGACTCAAAGGATTATGTTCCATGCTGACATTCTCCCAAGCTCCTATGGCTTGGAGGTCCAGATGGCAGCCATGTTGGCAGCAATGTCTCAACACTGCCACACCTTTATAAGCCTGCCTCATTTACTGCTCTCTGCCTCATCATGGAGTCTCCTGAATTCCATGATATGGCCATTCTAGCTCTGTTTTCCCTCAGTCCTTAGCCTTATCAAGTTTAGTGGGCCCTCTGAAAATTGGGGGCCGTGGAGTTCAAAGCCTAGATCATTCACTATGACCTCTGGAGTCCTCTCTCAGGGGCTGCTGGGTAGAATATGCAGATGAGTCTTTCGGTCCTCTCATGCTGCAAGTCTACAACTGACTTATGTGTTTCAATGCTTATGAATATGGACTTCACCATTATTTGTCATAGGGAAATCTACTTGTCATGTGGATTTAGGAAGCACAATGCATGGCAAGTATAAATTCCTTTTAGTATCAGTTTTGCCTTTTACAGGGCTCTGGGTGGATAGAGAAGACTTACAGTATACACTGAGTACCTATAAAATCTTTTATTATTAAGAAAGTATGAGAACAATAAAATTTTTCTATTCTAGAGAAAGATTCTCTTGACACAATTGAGATTAAAAATGCTCTTCAGACCACAAAAAATTCACTTATTCAGCTCAGCCAGTGGAGAATAGAATTGAAATGTTCTATGATAAATGAGAAGTTTCAACAAGCAGAGCATAGTGGCAGCCAGGATTATCTGGCCTTTTTCTTACAAACAATCTCATATCACTGTACTTTCTCAACAAAGAAATGCATGTAACTTGTAAATAAAAATCTGCACCTTTTTTAAGCATTGATAAATATAACACATTACCTGAGATAGTTGTAGATTAGAAAAGATTCTCCCCTCGATACCTGAGTAACCCATCTTCCACACCCCAGCAAGATGGACCATATGTTTCAAGTCAGCTTTGATTTCAGTAACATCTGGCAGGGCGCTGCCATTATCGTGGCACTTGACATGCCCTATCTAGGTTATCCTAATCTTTGTGACCAGTCCCAGGTGCATTAACACCATCATCATCCATATGCATGGTCAGTGAATATGCATGAGATAGATTTGCATTCGATGCATGCAAATCGACCTCATGTATATATTCATTGTGGATATCCAAAAACCCAACTGGCTGGGTGTGTTCCAAGGACTGGGCTAAGAACCTTTGCAGTAGAATATCTACGAAAGAACAACTTCCCACACCCCAACTAATTGCTGAGTCAGAACCTAACCTGCAAGGAAATGCCCCTGCCTCCATACTTGTTGTTGGTTGATACACCACATTGCAGCATTGGCAGGACTTGAATCTGTAGTACTAAAAGCTGTTCCTATATGAACAGATTTGTATATCCTCAACTTGATCTCAAGGGGAATTTCTAGCCATCCATGACCACTGTTGCAGTGGGTGATGCATGTGCAGATGGAGAGATCTGAGCCATGAGAAATGCAGGTTCAGTGGTATCACACATTCATGCTGCTTGATTGTGCCATCCAGCCCACCTCTGCCAGTAGTAGAGGTAGTCCTACAACACCGTACTTCCCAATGCAATTCCCCTTTTTCAGAGATAAGCCAGAGATAAGGAATAAAAAAAAAAAACATTCTCTCAAAACTAGTTACCATGTTGGTCTACCCTCCCCTTCACCACTGAATGCTATATACCATAGCACACAACTGAAACCAAGGAGCCCTCAAAACCAAGAGTGTTGGGTGGGAGAGAAAAACCATGTGCCTCTTGCTGATCAGTGCACTCTCACTCATTTTAATACCGCAAGAGACTTATCCATTCTCACTCTGTGACCACCAATCAACAATGGGAATTTTCCTGCCATGTAGGCCAAACCACATGAGGACTGTTAGTCATATGCACACACAACACAAATTTCCAGGGTGAGGAGGTGCTCAGAGGTCCTTAATTATCTATTAGGCCGATACAGTAAAGTTCGCGGGAGAGCGGGCGAGCGTCCACTCTCCCTGCGCGTGCACAGGCCAGTGTCCTGTGTGCGCGATTCAGTAAACCAAAATATTTAAATTAGGGCTCGCGGTAAAAAGAGGCGCTAGGGACACTAGTGCGTCCCTAGCGCCTCTTTTTGGACAGGAGCAGTGGCTGTCAGCGGGTTGGACAGCCAACGCTCAATTTTGCCGGCATCGGTTCTCGAGCCCGCTGACAGCCACGGGTTCGGAAACTGGACGCTGGCAAAATTGAGCATCCGGTTTTCAACCCGCGAGCCATGGGCTGATTTTAAATTTATTTTTTTTTTTTAACTTTTTTTAACTTTTGGGACCTCCGACTTAATATCGCCATGATATTAAGTTGGAGGGTGCACAGAAAATCAGTTTTTACTGCTTTTCTGTGCACTTCCCCGGCGCCAGCAGAAATTAATGCCTACCTTTGGGTAGGCACTAATTTCTTAAAGTAAAATATGCGGCTTAGCTGCACATTTTACTTACTGTATTGCGCGGGAATGATTAATAGGGCCATCAACATGCATTTGCATGTTGCAGGTGCTATTACTCTCCGGGGGGTTGGATGCACGTTTTCGACGTGCTATTACCCCTTACTGAATAAGGGGTAAAGCTAGCATGTCGAAAACGCGCGTCCAAATGCCGGTTAACAGTGCGCTCCACCAAAGCGCACTGTACTGTATCGTCCTGTATGGTAGCCAGGATCTGGCCTGTCTGCCTCACCATGGCCATAAGAAAAACAGAAGGATTAACATAAGAATTCTTTGTTTTCAAGAAAACATCGATAAAGATATATAAATCAACTTTCCCTTAAGACAAAAGTATTAGATTTGCTTCTATATTTATTTATTTTAAAAATTTATATTCTGCCTCATACAAAGCAGAGTTTGAGGTGGATAACAAGTGAAAGCATTCACAATAATAAATAAACAAATATATAGAATATGGACACATTTTAAACTAAAGTTTGAAAATGTACAAAGATCTACAGCACCAAAGCTGTTTAAAAATGTCAAGGTCTTTCTTCTGTATTTCTCCATAGCACTATTACTGCAAGCTTGAAGAAAACAAGTTAACCTATTGGGTCCAACAATTCAAATGCATTCTTTTCCTGATTTATAGCAAGCAAGGACATTACATGAAGAAATGCAGCAGGTATTATTCAGAGAAAAATCTCTGAGTCTTTTAGGATACAAGACAGCATGGCTTTACCAAAGACAGAATATATCAAGAAAATCAGATCAATTTCTTTGATTGAGTGACCAAAGAATTAGATCGGGGAGTGTACAAAATGTGGTAAATTTGGGTTTCAATAAAGTTTTGATACAGATTCGCACTGGCGGCTCATAAATAAACAGAAATGCCTGGGGTTGATCCAAAGGTGGTTGACTGGTTAGAAATTAATTGAGCTATAGAAAAGAGGAATGAGGTAAATGGAATTCAGGCTAAAAAAAGATGGACTATCAGTAAAGTGTCTAAGGGATCAGTCCTGATGCTGGTTCTCTTCAATATTTTCATAAATAATATTGCAGAGAGATTAGTAGGAAAGTTTTCTTCTTTCAGATATTAAGGTCTGCAGTAGAGCAGGCACTGAATAGATAAAATGATGAGTGATCTAATAAGGAATGATCAAATCCTTGGCAGATAAAATTCAATGCAAAATATATATCATGCCTTTGGAATACAGAAACCATGTAGAGAAGTATATGGTAGGCAAATCAAATTCTAATGTCAAGCAAAGAAGAGAGGGATGAGAACATAAGAACATGCCATACAGGGTAAGACCAAGGGTCCATCAAGCCCAGCATCCTGTCTCCAACAGTGGCCAATCCAGGGCTTAAGAACCTGGCAAGTTCCCAAAAACTAAGTCTATCCCATCTTACTGTTGCTAGTAATAGCAGTGGCTATTTTCTAAGTCAACTTAATTAATAGCAGGTAATGGACTTCTCCTCCAAGAATTTATCCAATCCTTTTTTAAACCCAGCTACACTAACTGCACTAACCACATCCCCTGGCAACAAATTCCAGAGTTTAATTGTGTGTTGAGTGAAAAAGAACTTTCTCCGATTAGTTTTAAATGTGTCACATGCTAACTTCATGGAGTGCCCCCTAGTCTTTCTATTACACTGGGCAACAAATTTTCACAAAAGTCATGTTACAGAAATGAATTTAGTCAATTCTTATACATTTCTATGTGCTAAACACGAATGTGACTGTGAAAATGCAAAATTGGCTCTAGTTTTTTTGTAATATGCAATAATATAATTACATCTTGAACTGTATGCCAATAGCTCACTGGGCAACAAATTTTCACAAAAGTCATGTTACGGAAATGAAATTAGTCAATTCTTATACATTTCCATGTGCTAAACATGAATGTGACTGTAAAAATGCAAAATTGGCTCTAGTTTTTTTGTAATATGCAATAATATAATTACATTTTGAATTGTATGCCAATAGTAGGAGACCTACGGTTAATACCATTTGAAAAATGAAGTCATAGACTATGTCTTAGATTTCTTTGCTTGTCTCTTGTACACCTGTTCGGGAGCATCTCTGCAGAGTGCCCAGCAGTAGTCAGCCACCATGAATATTTCAAATGCTCACCCTTTCTGACGGGCTTCATATATGCTGATGTCAGCTTACTCAGCAGCAGTATGGCAGTAGAACTGCATTGCATCAGAAAATGATGTAATAAACTCTGGATGATATGTGCATGATGGTATTATGCAATATGATGCAATATTACATCATTCTAGGCTTATTTACAGTCCTACTGGATAAATTTACATGACTAAACATAGAAAGTGAACTATATTAAATATCTTCAAAACGAGAGCCAATAAAAACTTTTCATGGTCATATTCGTGTTCAGCACATCAAGATACTACAGAGTAGGACCTTTTTAGGTCAGTAACACTTTCATTGTTGCTCAGTGTTATCTGAAAGAGTAAATAACTGATTCACATTTACCCGTTCTAGACCTATCATAATTTTAAACACATCTATCATATCCCCACTCAGCCGTCTCTTCTCCAAGATGAAAAATTCTAACCTCTTTAATCTTTCTTCATAGGGGAGCTATTCCATCCCCTTTATAATTTTGGTCACCCTTCTGTGTACCTTCTTCATCGCAACTATATCTTTTTTGATATGCGGCGACCAGAATTGTACACTGTATTCAAGGTGCGGTCTCACCATGGAGCAATATAGAGGCATTATGACAATTTCCATTTTATTCACCATTCCCTTTCTAATAATTCCCAACATTCTGTTTGCTTTTTTGACTGCAGCAGCACACTGAACTGACGATTTGAATGTGTTGTCCATTATGATGCCTAGATCTCTTTCTTGGGTGGTAGCTCCTAATATGGAACCTAACATTATGTAACTATAGCATGGGTTATTTTTCCCTATATGCATCACCTTGCACTTATCCACATTAAATTTCATCTGCCATTTTGATGCCCAATTTTCTAGTCTCACAATATCTTCCTGCAATTTATCACAATCTGCTTGTGATTTAACTACTCTGAATAATTTTGTATCATCTGCAAATTTGATTACCTCATTTGTCGTATTTCTTTCCAGATCATTTATAAATATATTGAAAAGCACTGGTCTCAGTACAGATCCCTGAGGCACTCCACTACCCACTCCCTTCCACTGAGAAAACTGTCCATTTAATCCTACTCTCTGTTTCCTGTCTTTTAGCCAGTTTGTAATCCACAAAAGGACATCGCCAGCTATCCCATGACTTTTTACTTTTTTAGAAGCCTCTCATGAGGAACTTTGTCAAACGCCTTCTGAAAATCCAAGTATACTATATCTACTGGTTCACCTTTATCCACATGTTTATTAACTCCTTCAAAAAAGTGAAGCAGATTTGTGAGGCAAGACTTTCCTTGGTAAAGCCATGCTGACTTTGTTCCATTAAAAAATGTCTTCCTATATGTCTGTGATTTTGATATTTGGTACCCTTTCCACTATTTTTCCTGGCACTGAAGTCAGGCTAACCGGTTTGTAGTTTCCCAGATTGCCCCTGGAGCCCTTTTTAAATATTGGGGTTACATTAGCCATCCTCCAGTCCTCAGGTACAATGGATGATTTTATTGATAGGTTACAAATTTTTACTGATAGGTCTAAAATTTCATTTTTTTAGTTCCTTCAGAACTCTGGGGTGTATACCATCTGGTCCAGGTGATTTACTACTCTTCTGTTTGTCAATCAGGCCTACCACATCTTCTACATTCACCGTGATTTGATTCAGTCCATCTGAATCATTACCCATGAAAACCTTCTCCAGTACGAGTACCTCCCCAACAACCTGTTCAGTAAACACAGAAGCAAAGAAATCATTTAATCTTTCCATGATGGCCTTATCTTCTCTAAGTGCCCCTTTAACCCCTCGATCATCTAACGGTCAAACTGACTCCCTCACAGGCTTTCTGCTTCAGATATATTTTAAAAAGTTTTTACTGTGAGTTTTTGCCTCTACAGCCAACTTCTTTTCAAATTCTCTCTTAGCCTGTCTTATCAATATCTTACATTTAACTTGCCAACGTTTATGATTTATCTTATTTTCTTCTGTTGGATCCTTCTTCCAATTTTTGAATGAAGATCTTTTGGCTAAAATAGCTTCTTTCACCTCCCCTTTTAAACATGCCGGTAATCGTTTTGCCTTCTTTTCACCTTTCTTAATAATATGGGCCATTTGTCCTAAATATGAACATAAGAACATAAGAACATGCCATACTAGGTCAGACCAAGGGTCTATCAAGCCCAGCATCCTGTTTCAAACAGTGCCCAATCCAGGCCATAAGAACCTGGCAAGTACCCAAAAACTAAGACTATTCCATGTTACTGTTGCTAGTAACAGCAGTGGCTATTTTCTAAGTCAACTTAATTAATAGCAGGTAATGGACTTCTCCTCCAAGAACTTATCCAATAGGGATGTGAATCGTTTTCCATATCGTCTTAACGATAGAAATCGTGTGGCAGGGCAAGAAAATCGTGTTAGGCACGATTTTTTAGTTAAAAAATCATTAAAAATCGTTTTTTCCGATTAGTGCGATGGAGAAGGTACAGAAAAGGGCTACCAAAATGATAAGGGGAATGGAACAACTCCCCTATGAGGAAAGACTAAAGAGGTTAGGACTTTTCAGCTTGGAGAAGAGACGACTGAGGGGGGATATGATAGAGGTGTTTAAAATCATGAGAGGTCTAGAACGGGTAGATGTGAATCGGTTATTTACTCTTTCGGATAGTAGAAGGACTAGGGGACACTCCATGAAGTTAGCATGGGGCACATTTAAAACTAATCGGAGAAAGTTCTTTTTTACTCAACGCACAATTAAACTCTGGAATTTGTTGCCAGAGAATGTGGTTCGTGCAGTTAGTATAGCTGTGTTTAAAAAAGGATTGGATAAGTTCTTGGAGGAGAAGTCCATTACCTGCTATTAAGTTCACTTAGAGAATAGCCACTGCCATTAGCAATGGTTACATGGAATAGACTTAGTTTTTGGGTACTTGCCAGGTTCTTGTGGCCTGGATTGGCCACTGTTGGAAACAGGATGCTGGGCTTGATGGACCCTTGGTCTGACCCAGTATGGCATTTTCTTATGTTCTTATGTTCTTAACTCGAGTTAGTGCGCACTAACTGAAAATGATACAATTTGACACTTTTCAGGTCAGTTAAGGTCAGTTTAGGAATGAATATGTATTCCTATTGGCTGCCCTCTTATTTATTCATGTTACCAAGGTTCCCACTGACAGTATATGGGGGATGGGAAATGGAAACAGTTGGTAGCTAGACAAAACAAGTAATGTGATCAGTCAATGTGACTAGAACTTGTGCCCTAACCCTGATACCAGGGGTATTGTGATCTTCCTGCACACAGTGCCCTATCCCTATTAATACCAGGAGTGTTGTGATCTTCCTGCACACAGTGCCCTAACCCCGGCACCAGGGGTGTTGTGATCTTCCTGCACACAGTGCCCTATCCCTATTAATACCAGGAGTATTGTGATCTTCCTGCACACAGTGCCCTAACCCTGGCACCAGGGGTGTTGTGATTTTCCTGCACACAGTGCCCTATCCCTATTAATACCAGGAGTGTTGTGATCTTCCTGCACACAGTGCCCTAACCCTGACACCAGGGGTGTTGTGATCTTCCTGCACACAGTGCCCTATCCCTATTAATACCAGGAGTGTTGTGATCTTCTTGCACACAGTGCCCTAACCCTGGCACCAGGGGTGTTGTGATCTTCATGTACACAGTGCCCTATCCCTATTAATACCAGGAGTGTTGTGATCTTCCTGCACACAGTGCCCTATCCCTAATAACAGGGGTGTTGTGATCTTCCTGCACACAGTGCCCTATTCCTGATACCGGGGGTGTTGTGATCTTCCTGCACACAGTGCCCTATTCCTGATACCGGGGGTGTTGTGATCTTCTTGCACACATCCCGGTATCAGGGATAGGGCACTGCATGCAGGAAGATCACAACACTCCTGGTATCAGGAATAGGGCACTGTGTGCAGGAAGATCACAACACCCCTGGTATTAGGGATAGGGCACTGCGTGCAGGAAGATCACAACACTCCTGGTATTAATATGGATAGGGCACTGCATGCAGGAAGATCACAACACCCCTGGTATCAGGGATAGGGCACTGTGTGCAGGAAGATCACAATACCCCGGAGGAGTGAGGGTCAGGCAGCTCCCCCCTGTCTGTGAAGCCAGCCTCTCACTAGTAATGCAGGGAGGGAGCTGTCTTAGACTTCACCATCCCCCCCCCCCCCCCCCTCACCCACACACCATTCACTGGCTGGGACATGGGGGAAGTCAGGAGTGAGGGTCAGGCAGCTCCCCCCTGTCTGTGAAGCCAGCCTCTCACTAGTAATGCAGGGAGGGAGCTGTCTCAGACTGGTATCAGGGATAGGGCACTGAGTGCAGGAAGATCACAACACCCCTGGTATCAGGAATAGGGCACAGGTTCTAGTCATATTGACTGATCACATTACTTTTTTTGTCAACTACCAACAGTTTCCATTCCCATCCCCCCAACCATCACCTCAGTTGGAACCTTGGTAACATCAATAGATAAGAGGGCAGCCAGCCAATAGGAATACATATTCATTCCTAACTGACCTTTACTGACCTGGAAAGTGTCAATAATTTGTATCATTTTCTGTTAGTGTTCCTGAGTTTCCATTTCCATTTCCCATCCCCCCAACCATCACCTCAGTGGGAACCTGGTTAACATCAATAGATAAGAGGGCAGCCAGCCAATAGGAACACATATTCATTCCTAACTGACCTTTACTGACCTGGAAAGTGTCAATTTGTATCATTTTCTGTTAGTGCGCACTAACTCGAGTTAGTGCGCACTAACTGGGAGTTAGTGCGCACTCCCGGGGGTGTTGTGATCTTCCTGCACACAGTGCCCTATTCCTGATACCGGGGGTGTTGTGATCTTCTTGCACACATCCCGGTATCAGGGACAGGGCACTGCATGCAGGAAGATCACAACACTCCTGGTATCAGGAATAGGGCACTGTGTGCAGGAAGATCACAACACCCCTGGTATTAGGGATAGGGCACTGCGTGCAGAAAGATCACAACACTCCTGGTATTAATATGGATAGGGCACTGCATGCAGGAAGATCACAACACCCCTGGTATCAGGGATAGGGCACTGTGTGCAGGAATCGTGTTAGTGCGCACTAACTCCCGTTAGTGCGCACTAACACGATTTAACGATTTTTAACGATAAATTGTTAGAATTTCTATTGTATTGTGTTCTATAACGATTTAAGACGATATTAACATTATCGGACGATAATTTTAATAGTTGAAAAACGATTCACATCCCTATTATCCAATCCTTTTTTAAACACAGCTACACTAACTGCACTAACCACATCCTCTGGCAACAAATTCCAGAGTTTAATTGTACGTTGAGTGAAAAGTTTGTGTGTTGAGTGAAAAATAACTTTCTCCGATTAGTTTTAAATGTGCCACATGCTAACTTCATGGAATGCCCCCTAGTCTTTCTATTATCTGAAAGAGTAAATAACTGATTCACATCTAGACCTCTCATGATTTTCTCATCTCTTTCTTAGGTGCCAACATTAATGTTTCTAGTAGGGATATGAATCGGGCTTCGGACGATTGAAAATATTGTTGATAATTTCAAAATCGTCAGAAATCGGGAGCTCCCCCGAAACGATAGGAAAACCCCACGATATTGATTGTGGGGGTTCTCTTATCGTTTTGGGGGAGGGCGGGAAAACCGGCACACAAAAATAACCCCTAAACCCACCCCGACCCTTTAAAACAAATCCTTTTGCTTCCCCCACCCTCCCGACCCCCCCCAAAAAACATTTTACAGGTACCTGGTGGTCCAGTGGGGGTCCCGGGAGCGATCTCCTGCTTCCGGGCCGTCGGCTGCCACTAATCAAAATGGTGCCGATGGCCCTTTGCCCTTACCATGTGACAGGGTATCCGTGCCATTGGCCGGCCCCTGTCACATGGTAGGAGCACTGGATGGCCCGCGCCATTTTTAAAGATGGCGCTGGCCATCCAGTGCTCCCGATTCTGGTTCTAATTCACATTTCTAGTTTCTAGTACTATAGCAAACTGGTGGTAGTTGTAATCTAGTTCATCCTCTGTGTTCCCATTGTTTACAGAGGTACTGTGTAGGGTACAAATACGACATAGGTTGATATTGTAGATTTGGACTTGAGTAGCAGTTTTCTTATTTCTGAGAGCTTTTCAAGTTCCTTTGTCATCAGCTGAAGTGGATACGTACAGTTAATAGCTTCTGGGTATTCACAAATAATCTCCACCTTAGTTCTTGCTTCACAAATGGCAGTCTCTATTGCTCTAAAAGCATCCTCTGTTGAATTATCTTTCACAAATGAAAAAGATGCCATTTTCTTCTGGCAGTGAACCAGTTCAGGAAGAAGTGACAGATCAAACCACAAAGGAAAGGGAACTCTTCCCGGGTGTCGCCTATCTCTTAACACCCAGTGACCCATGTTGAACCACTGTATACATGGAAACCTCCTCCACTTCACCACACTTGGAAGGCTCGTGCCCCACTCTCGGGGCAAACCCATTTCAGGGAGCCCTTTCCTGTGCAAAGGAAAGGGAACTCTCCCTGGGTGTGGCCTATGTCTTAGTACCTGCTGATACATGTTGAATCGCTGTTCACATGGAAACCTCCTCCACTTCACCACACTTTGAAGGCTCGTGCCCCACTCTTGGGGCAAACCCATTTCAGGGAGCCCTTTCCTGTGCAAAGGAAAGGGAACTCTCCCTGGGTTTGGCCTATGTCTTAGTACCCGCTGATACATGTTGAATCGCTGTTCACATGGAAACCTTCCCCACTTCATCACACTTTGAAGGCTCGGGCCCCACTCTCAGGGCGAACCCATTCCAGGGAGCCCTTTCTTGCAAGGGAACTCTCCATGGGTGTCGCCTATCTCTTAACACCCACTGACCCATGTTGAACCCCTGTTCACATGGAAACCTCTCCACTTCGCCACACTTTGAAGGCTCATGCCCCACTTTCAGGGCGAATCCATTTCAGGGAGCCCTTTCCCATGTAAAGGAAAGGGAACTTTCCCCGGGTGTCGCCTATCTCTTAACACCCGCTGACCATTGTGGAACCGCTGTTCACATGGAAACCTCCTCTGCCTCGGCCTTCAAAATTCTCATTTGTATATCTGCTACATCCACCAGATTTTAAAAGACCAGCGAAAGCTCACTAGACTCCAACGGAACCACCACACTCTAGGGGCGAACCCATTTCAGGGAGCCCTTCCCTGCAAAAAGGAAAGGGAACTCTCCCCGGGTGTTGCCTATCTCTTAACACACACTGACACATATTGAACCGCTGTTTACATGGAAACCTCCTCCACGTCACAACACTTTCCGAGTCTCGTGCCCCACTCTGGGATGAACCCATTCCAGGGGGCCCTTTCTTGCACAAATGAAAGGGAACTCTCCCTGGGTGTTGCCTATCTCTTAACACTGACCCATGTTGAACCACTGTTCACATGGAAACCTCCTCCTCTTTGCCACACTTTGAAGGCTCGTGCCCCACTCTTGGGGCGAACCCATTTCAGGGAGCCCTTTCCTGTGCAAGGGAAAGGAAACTTTCCTGGGGTCTCGCCTATCTCTTAACACCCACTGACCCATGTTGAAGCGCTGTTCACATGGAAACCTCCTCCACCTCAGCCTTCACAATTCTCGTTTGTATATCTGCTGCGTCCACCAGATTTTAAAAGACCAGCAAGAGTTCACGAGACGCCAATGGAACCACCACACTCTAGGGGCGAATCCATTCTAGGGAGCCTTTTCCTGCTCAAAGGAAAGGGAACTCTCCCCGGGGCTCTTGTTTGAATATTTGCTATTACCACCAAGATCTGCACCCACAACAGCTCTACCCCACCCAGGCATAGTTCATCATGTTTCAGGTCCTAGCACGCATGTTAGACTCCTTGGTCCATGTTTCAAGATGGGTCGGGTGGACAGTATGCCCCGGTAAACAGTCACCCCATCCCCCATCCCCCTTCACCCTGCTCCCCTCTTCTTGGGTTCTATCTGAGAAGCTTGTTTGCTGTTTGAGCTCTCTCAGAGTGTCTCAAATCTTTATTTAATTGCTATTGCTAATTTTCTACTTGCTAATTTTCTATTGCTGAAAAAGATATTTGTTCTTTTTTGCTGCTGTGCCTGCCAGGCAGCCAGGCTTTATTATACTGCACTTTTTTTTATTGAACTACTTGTTGACTTCAGTCTCGTGCTGGTATTTAGCCGTAGATGGAGTTTACCACCCACTTTCGGCTGCATTCACAAACAACCCAACTCCGAGAAGACCTGGTCCCGGTGTGCCGGGGCCACTACTACCAGCCTAATACCATCCGCGGGCTAAGCCTTATATTGTCTTGCCTCCTTGTCTTTCCCCTATCAACACCACAGCGACCTGACTAGCTCAGCCCTGCCAGCCTGTCTTGCCCTTATCAAAACCACAGCGACCTGACTACCTCAGCTCTGCCAGCCTTTCTTGCCCCTATCAAAACCACAGGGACCATACTACCTCCACTCTGCCAGCCTGTCTTGCCCCTATCAACTTTCTGCCACTCTGCCTTGCTGCCATACACCAGGTGGCTCACTCTACTCCTTGTGGTGTTCTTGCCACTATCATGGTTCCTCAGTGTGTTGGTGCTAGTTTTTCTGCTGCTTTGTCCCTTTATCAGCGCCTTGTGTTTTTTTCTGACACTCTTTCTGCTTGCTATGTTCCCCCTTCATTGTGCTGTAGGATGTTGATGGCACTTGTCTTGCCACTTTTCCTGTCATGCTGCCTTCGAGGGTTCATGCAACAGTTATGGGTGCTCTCTTTTGAAGCTGTGGTGTGTTTTTGACACTCTCACTGCTGCTTTGCACATCTGTTAATAGGGATGTGAATCGTTTTCCATATCGTCTTAACGATAGAAATCGTGTGGCAGGGCAAGAAAATCGTCTTAGGCATGATTTTTTAGTTAAAAAATCGTTAAAAATCGTTTTTTCCGATTAGTGCGCACTAACTCGAGTTAGTGCGCACTAACTGGGAGTTAGTGCGCACTAACTGAAAATGATACAATTTGACACTTTTCAGGTCAGTTAAGGTCAGTTTAGGAATGAATATGTATTCCTATTGGCTGCCCTCTTATTTATTCATGTTACCAAGTTTCCTACTGACAGTATATGGGGGATGGGAAATGGAAACAGTTGGTAGCTTGACAAAACAAGTAATGTGATCAGTCAATGTGACTAGAACTTGTGCCCTAACCCTGATACCAGGGGTATTGTGATCTTCCTGCACACAGTGCCCTATCCCTATTAATACCAGGAGTGTTGTGATCTTCCTGCACACAGTGCCCTATCCCTAATACCAGGGGTGTTGTGATCTTCCTGCACACAGTGCCCTATTCCTGATACTGGGGGTGTTGTGATCTTCCTGCAC
The DNA here is from genome assembly GCF_901001135.1 of Rhinatrema bivittatum. NCBI lineage: Eukaryota > Metazoa > Chordata > Amphibia > Gymnophiona > Rhinatrematidae > Rhinatrema > Rhinatrema bivittatum. The sequence continues at coordinate 332,664,567 of NC_042619.1, read as the reverse complement.
ACAGTGCCCTATTCCTGATACCGGGGGTGTTGTGATCTTCTTGCACACATCCCGGTATCAGGGATAGGGCACTGCGTGCAGGAAGATCACAACACTCCTGGTATTAATAGGGATAGGGCACTGCATGCAGGAAGATCACAACACCCCTGGTATCAGGGATAGGGCACTGTGTGCAGGAAGATCACAATACCCCGGAGGAGTGAGGGTCAGGCAGCTCCCCCCTGTCTGTGAAGCCAGCCTCTCACTAGTAATGCAGGGAGGGAGCTGTCTCAGACTTCACCATCCCCCCCCCCCCCCCCCTTACCCACACACCATTCACTAGCTGGGACATGGGGGAAGTCAGGAGTGAGGGTCAGGCAGCTCCCCCCTGTCTGTGAAGCCAGCCTCTCACTAGTAATGCAGGGAGGGAGCTGTCTCAGACTTCACCATCCTCCCCCCCCCCCCCTCACCCACACACCATTCACTAGCTGGGACATGGGGGAAGTCAGGAGTGAGGGTCAGGCAGCTCCCCCCTGTCTGTGAAGCCAGCCTCTCACTAGTAATGCAGGGAGGGAGCTGTCTCAGACTTCACCATCCTCCCCCCCCCCCCCCTCACCCACACACCATTCACTAGCTGGGACATGGGGGAAGTCAGGAGTGAGGGTCAGGCAGCTCCCCCCTGTCTGTGAAGCCAGCCTCTCACTAGTAATGCAGGGAGGGAGCTGTCTCAGACTTCACCATCCACCCCCCCCCCCCCCTCACCCACACACCATTCACTAGCTGGGACATGGGGGAAGTCAGGAGTGAGGGTCAGGCAGCTCCCCCCTGTCTGTGAAGCCAGCCTCTCACTAGTAATGCAGGGAGGGAGCTGTCTCAGACTTCACCATCCTCCCCCCCCCCTCACCCACACACCATTCACTAGCTGGGACATGGGGGAAGTCAGGAGTGAGGGTCAGGCAGCTCCCCCCTGTCTGTGAAGCCAGCCTCTCACTAGTAATGCAGGGAGGGAGCTGTCTCAGACTGGTATCAGGGTTAGGGCACTGTGTGCAGGAAGATCACAACACTCCTGGTATTAATAGGGATAGGGCACTGTAAGAGATGACTGTAGTAGATTGAATAAAGATCTGATGTTTCTGCTCTCCTCACACCAAACAAAAACAACACACAAGCAGAGAAGCCCTTCTTACAAAGCTGAGCTAGTGAGTTAAGTAGGAGGAAAAGTAAACATACTGGTGCCAGTGTGGCTACTTAAAAAATACACTTACCAACAATCAATTACATATATTTGAACTGTGTACAGTTCCAGCCAGGACCACCTTTCTAAAATGCACAGTGATTGGCAAATTCAACATGCACTAGCATTTCAGGTGCCTGCTAACAAAAATAATAAACAAACAAGTTCTAGTCACGTGAGTGCTGATCATTACATTACTTTTTTTGTCAAGCTTCCAACTGTTTCCATTTCACATCCCCCCAACCATATTGGTAACATCAATAGATAAGAGCACAGCCAGCCAATAGGAATACATACATACATATTCATTCCTAAGTGACCTTTACTGACCTGGGAAGTGTGAACACTTTGTTTCATTTTCTGTTGGTGTTCGTTAGTTTCCAGTTCCATTTCCCATCCCCCCAACCATCACCTCAGTGGTAACCTTGGTAACATCAATAGATAAGAGGGCAGCCAGCCAATAGGAACACACATTCATTCCTAACTGACCTTCAGTGACCTGGAAAGTGTTTATTTGTATCATTTTGAGTTAGTGCGCACTAAATCGAGTTAGTGCGCACTAACGGGGAGTTAGTGCGCACTAACTCGAGTTAGTGCGCACTAACACGATTTAACGATTTTTAACGATAAATCGTTAGAATTTCTATTGTATCGTGTTCTATAATGATTTAAGACGATATAAACATTATCGGACGATAATTTTAATCGTTGAAAAACGATTCACATCCCTATCTGTTAAAGCACTCTTGCCACTTCTGCTACCCCTTTACTATGCCTTAGGCTATTCATGCCACTTTGGTGCCACTTTGCCACAGTCTAAATACCTTGGAGCTCTTTTCTTGTTCTGATGATTGCTCCCCAGAAGTTTCATTAGAATTGATAAGAAAACCTCAATTCTGCAGCCAAAAATAGGCTGCAAATACTTCCCCCATTGACTTTAATGGCAAAATGAAAATGAATGAAACTAATAAACAAATCGGTTTTTTCCCCTATGAAACAAATGAAACAAATTGTGGTCCCTACGAAATGAAAATATGAAATGAAACAAATTTTTTCCTTCTGCACATCACTACAAGCCAGTGACAACCTGTGGCTGCCTGTAAAGTAGGGAGTGGGGGTGTCTCTCTGTGCCTGGCCTTAGCTGCTTCTTTTGTAGGCTGAGTGAGTTGCAGTACTGCTTTAGCTTTATAATCTGTTTCAATTCTAAAGGCTCACTTTTCTTGCTTATGCTGCTTTTCTTGCTTATGTTGCTGTTTACTGTGCCTTTGGCCTTAGTGTGAGACCGTTTTCAATGTTTGTCTCTGTGGCTTGGCATTTTTCCGCCAGGCAACTTACCTCAGTGACATGAAATTACAATACAATACATATATGTTTATTTCACTGAAATCCTCCATTACAACACAAACATTAGCAGTCAGTGTATGTGAATATGTGCCACTCCTAGCAAGTAGTAGATGTACTGCATCATTGCCCTACCCTTAGGGTCACTCTCTGTGCGCAGTCTGGCAGGCAGGCACAGTAGCTATGGCTAACCTCAATGAATTAATCCATGCTAGTGCTGAGTTGCTGAATGCTGAGTGATGTTTTCAATAATATCTCATTCAGTTTGCTCTGTACTACAAAGCTGGAAGTGGATTAGATTTTCAAATCTTGACATTATATTCAACAGCATATGTGCAGGGCATAGAGAAGAACAGAGATATATAAGCAACTCAGCAAGTAACAGTTGCAGACCAGCTGTCTGATCTCAGTAAGTTAATTATAATTATTAATTTATTATTATTGCTAATGCTGCTGAGTCTGCTGATAGCTGTGCTGACTATGAGGGCATTTCACTAATATCTCTCATTCAGTTTGTGTTGTACTGTAGTGCTGCTGGAAGTGGATTGGATTTTCAAAGCTCTTTCGCTACAGCAGCCAGTGGATTAATAATTAAGTGTGTACTAGTCCAAGTAGCACTGCTTCAGCACAGCTCAGCACAGAGGAGACTCAGACTACCATAGCACTAACTGTCAATTTTTTAATCGTCAGCGCACAAAAAACAAGAGATATGTGTTTTTTGGCAGGCCATGCGCACATTTTCCAAGCAGCCCAGCCACGTGTGTATCTCCCAGTATGCACAGAAGAGCCAGGTTTGCAAAAAGGGGTGGGATGGTGGAGGACAGGGGCCAGGGTCTTGGTGGAGTGGGGGCCAGCTGAGACAGCGCCATTAGGTGCTGTCCCAGTGAAGCACACACCAGCAGCCAGCTGGTGCATGCAACTTACTGCTGCTCCATTGAGCAGGTAAGTTTTAAAAAAACTAGGGTAGTTAGGTAGGTTTTAGGGGTTAGGGCAGAGAGGGGAAGAGGGCAGCAGAGTAGGAAGCACCTTTATTGGAGCGGGTAGGGAAAGAACTGTGGAAGACCCTATCATGTCACTGTACATGTGAGTTGGAATCCCCCCCTCACATCCACGCACCAATATAAAATCAGGCATGCATGTGTGCCCGGGTATCAGATTTTATAACATGTATGTGGCGACGCGCACATGTTATAAAATCAGCACGTCCCTTTTCAAATTTACCCCTGAGTATACTAAGCTGAGTAAAAAGTAATTGGAATTTCTGTTGTGCTGTACTGTTGGTGGTGGTAGGATCATCTCATTTTGCAGTGCAGACTGTCCTTTTTGGCTCTGTGGCTACTGCTGAGCTGAGTGCAGACTCAGCAAAGGTCTTTCTCTACAGGACATCCTATGGATCTTTATGTTTCCATTTTGGTTTTTGATTGTTTACATTGTCAATCATAGACACTTTTCTGTTTTGCTCCTCCCAGTTCTGAAGCATAAAGACTTACTAGTTGTTGTTAATAGTACTACTACTACCCTTACACAGTATGCTAAGTATAATTCACTTACTGCACTGATTTGAGATTGTGTTTATTAGTGTAAACAGGATTGTCTATTATAATACTTGTCTGTGTTTTCCTACTCCTGCAACACTTGCCTTTAAGAATAGAAAGTGTTTAAAAATGAATGCCCATCCTCCCTAATGACAGTAGTAAACGAACTATTACTGACTAACTAACTAACTACTAACTTTACTAGTAGTAACTTAATAAGTAATATTTTAATAATCAATCAATCATGCCATTGACATTCGGAAGAAAATGTGGTGCTGTCTCTCAGGTGTTAAAGTATGGTAGTACTACTACTAGCAGCAAAACTAGCTAGCAAAAAAAAGTAATGACAGTGGCAACAGGGGCACCAGGACCTTGAAGATCAGCCCCCCGGTCCCTAGCAAGAAACAATGATTATTTGGAAAGGGAAAGAGTGATGATCCTAAAACGTCTGAGGATGGAGATGAAGGTTGCTTGTAGGTAGGGATGGGAATCGGGCTTTGGACAATTGAAAATATTGTACGATATTTTCAAAATCGTCAGAAATCGGGGGCTCCCCCAAAACGATAGGAAAACCCTTGATATTGTTCGTGGGGGTTCTCTTATCGTTTGGGGGGAGGGCAGGAAAAACGGCACACAAAAATAACCCCTAAACCCACCCGACCCTTTAAAACTAATCCCTTAGCTTCCCCCACCCTCCCGATTCCCCCCAAAACTTTTTACAGGTACCTGGTGGTCCAGTGGGGGTCCTGGGAGCGATCTCCCGCTCCCAGGCCGTCGGCTGCCACTAATCAAAATGGCGCCGATGGCCCTTTGCCCTTACCATGTGACAGGGTATCCGTGCCATTGGCTGGCCCCTGTCACATGGTAGGAGCACTGGATGGCCCGCACCATTTTTAAAGATGGCGCCAGCCATCCAGTGCTCCCTCCTGGGTCGGAGTGGGTTTTTTGTTTATTGGCTCGGGCACAGCCGATAAACAAATCCGCGATTGGGCCGGACGAAAAAAAAAATTCGATGTGAATCAGAACCGATTCCGGTTCCGATTCACATCTCTACTTGTAGGTTCAGATTAACAGCAAGAACAGAGAGAAACCTGAACAACATGAGGGGTAGACAAAGGCCAAATCTGTGCAATGCACTTTATTCTTTGAAATACAATCAGTACTAGATAAGGTATTGCATGCAGATGATTTTCCAGATGAAGATGAAGATGATTCTGACTATGAAGAAGAATCTGAGAAGAATTTACAAATCTCAGGTGATTTTACTGCTACTACTAGCAAAGTGGTGGCCACTGAGGAAGGGTGTCAGTGTTTGTGTTGCTAGTCAGATATCTGAGGAGGTGTGGGAGGAGAACAATGGCATTGGGAATATTACTAATAATGGCAATGTAGCACTTGCAGCAGATATTTGCTAGAGTGCAAAATTCAAGTACTGCATTCCTATACCAGCTGATGATCATAAGTCAATGGCAGTGACATTGACTACTCCTACTACTACTCCTACTACTTCTTCAACTAGAACTACTTGTATTACCATCACTAGTGCCCCTACTACAGTAACTAAGCAGAAGTTTAGGGATACTAGAAAGAAAAAAGGGATTTGGAGTCACTTTCATGTGCTGGCGGATCAGAGGTTTGTGGAATGTATCCACCGCTAAAGAATTTTGAGTAGGGGAAGGATAATTGGTCATCTGTCTAACAGCAACATGAAATATCACATGGGAAAGCAACATAGAGCATTGTTGCTTGCATAAGAGGCTGGTACACTGGTTGCTGCTGCTGTTGCTGCTCAATCTCATGCCCCTGTATCAACTACAGCAACAAAAAAGCCCCGGGAGCATGACAGTGAAGATTGTAGTCAATCTTTTACTGTTACGCCCAGCCCTCTCCCTCCTCAGATACTGTGCAACCTCTTTCCCAGCAGTAGCGGCAGGCTACCAAGTAGCAAATGGGATTGCATCCCATCGCACTGTCCCAGTGCAGGAAGTAGGCAGCATCTAAAGTGGTTGCATGACAGATTGGTGAAATGTTTGCTTTGGATAATCTGCCATTGCAGGTGGTAGAGAATGTGGGGTTTAAGCAACTGATCTACATCTTTGCCTCTTATTACACACTTTCTTCCAGAAGGACATTTAGCCATTGTGTGATTCCTTCCCTGTACGCACAGTGCCGTGCTCAATTGCAAAATTTGCTGGCAAAAACAAAGGGAAGAAGCATCCATCTTTTTATGATTAATGTGTATGTGGACCCTTGGCCTGAGGTGTGAGTTGATACAGCCTGTGGGGAGGAGACCCACAGGTCCGCACTGTCTGGAAGTGAGGTGTTTGAGTGTAGGGAAGCTCTGTGCAGAGTTGAGGGGAGAGCCTCAGAGACAAGGAGATGATCTCTCTGGGGTAGTAGGCTGTAGATGGTACTTGGGGAGACTGAAGAGAGAGGGCACCAGGCAGATCACGGGATGATGGGCACCCGAAAAGCCAAGCAGGATATTCTCCGACGGTGCAGCCCGAGGGGCAGAGCCACAGCGCAGTGGACGTAGAGGGAGAGTGTAGGCAAACTCCCCAGGTGAGCGGGGGCTGGGGGATAGTTTGCCGAGCATCGGGGAACATAACTGTCCACTTCCTGGTACCTGTCATTTCAAATGTCATTTGAAATGACATTTGAAATGACAGATACCAGCGCGGCCGTGAAGCGTTAGGCCCGCGAACCCAGGATACTGTATAGGCGCTCTATACAGTAAAATGGGTTGCGCGGGCCTAACGCTTGCCTAAGGCTTCGCAGCCGCGGCATGCATTTGCATGCAATTAGTATAGAGCGGTAGGTGAAGAGAACTGTGCGTGCGGGGAACGAGGGTGCGCCTGACACTGCCGCACTGTTTCTACCGCGGCCTTAGAGTATCGACCCGATAGACAGGTACCTGGAGATCGGAGGGTAGCTGGCTGAGTAATGGAAAAATAGGCCTGTGGAACGGGACAGCTGTCAATTGTAGAATCACAAGCCCCGAAGAGCAGGGAAGCTCAGGGTGGTCTTGGAGTAGGTGAGCACTGCCCGAGGAGTGGGAAGGCGTGAACAGTCTTTGAAGGATATGGCACAACCCCAAGGAGCGGGGAAGGCTGGCTGAGAACTCAAAAGTAGCTGCAGTAGTTCCCAAGGAGAGCTGAGGGAGAGCAGGAAGCCAGATGGAATCCAAGAAGCGAGGGACCAGCCTGAGGAGCGGGGTAGGCCAGGGAACAGGTCCCCGTAGAGCGCACACTGACCCCTGAGGAGAGGGTGCCAGACAGGGTCCATGATACAAGCAGGAGTGGTGTCTCAGGAACAAGGCAGGCATAGGACTCGTACGGAACTTGATTTCAAGTCGGCTTGCTGGGGGCAAAGCAGGAGCTTAAATACTGGAGTCTGATGACATCATCAACAGGGGATGCCCCCGAGGTTCCTGCCGAAGTGGCTTCAAAGGCAGGACTTGTGACGCGCACCTAGGAGGACCCTACATCGGAGCCGGAAGTAATGGCGTCCATGCCTCCGCAAGGAGACCTACGGAATGTGGTGATGCAGAGAGGCCTGTGCAGTGAGGAGACCCGGGGAGGGTAGGAAAGCAGAACAAGCTGTGAGTACTCATGGTCACAGCTGTCTGCAACTGACAGGCATAACAGTACTCCCCCTCTTAAGACCCCTACACAGGGGTTTGTGTTTGTGAGGGTGGTCAGCATGGAACTGCAGAAGAAGATCCTTGTCAAGGTTGTTAGCCATGGGTTCCCAGCTGTTCTCCTCAGGACCAAACCCCTCCCATGACAGGAGGTATTCCCATCTCCGTCCATGCTTTCAGATATACAAGACTTAGTGAACTTGGTATATGACATCGGCCTCTGAAGACACTGGGACAGGATCTGGGGACCCCTTGGAGAATTTAGAGAGAATCGGAGGTTTGAGTAGAGACACGTGAAAAGCATTGTGTATTTTAAGTGATTATGGCAGTTGCAACCGATAGGTAACAGGCCTCAGACGACGTACCACTGGAAATAGTCCAATGAATTTAGGAGCAAAACTAGCAGAGGGCAGCTTAAGGTGAATGAACTTGGTGTTGAGCTATACTTTATCTCCAGCACAGTGATGGGCGTCAAAAGCCTTTTTAGATATCTGAGCGGCATTCTCCAGCAGCTGTTGTGTATTTTTCCACAGTTGATGTAACTCTTGGACAGTTGCCTGTGCTGTCGGGGAGGCGACAGACAGTGGAAGTGGTAGTGGAGGCAAGGGTTGACGTCCGTAGGCCAGCTTGAAGGGTGATGAACCCATGGAGGTAGAGACATGGGTTCATGTCTCTACCTCCATGGGTAGAAGGTTGACTGGGCCAACTTTCTACCCAGGGCAGAAGGTTGGCCCAGTCATCTTGCCACAAGCTTACGTATGCTCGGAGGAATTGCTTAAGGGTCCTATTCATCCTCTCAGTTTGGCCATTGGCCTGATGGTGGTAGGCCGAGGTAAAATCTAAGGCAGTATCAAATTTTTTGCAAAGGGCCTTCCAAAAGCGCGCAGTAAACTGGACCCCTTGGTCTGAGAGAATGTGTCTGGGGAGACCATGGAGCCAAAACACGTGCTTAAAAAACAGCTTAGCCAGCTGAGGTGTCGTAGGGAGACATGGTAGAGCCACAAAATGCGCCATATTAGAGAAGCGATCGATGATAACCCATATGGTGTTATTTCCATTAGAGACCAGCAAATCCACAATAAAATCTGTGGCGATATGGGTCCAGGGTTCACTGGGCATGGGGAGCGGTTGTAAGAGTCCCCAAGGTTTCCCTGCCAGAGGCTTATTCCGTGCACATGTGGGGCAGGACTCCACATACGATTGTGTATCCTTGCGCATGGAGGGCCACCAATAGTAGCATTGCAGAGTGGAGAGAGTCGTGGATTGACCTGGGTGTCCAGATGTCAATGAATCATGGGCCCATTGTAAAACCTTGAGTCACAGCGGATGAGGAACCACAATCTTACCCGGAGGCACTGGAAAGTTGGCTGAAAGGAGAACCCTTGCAGGGTCAATGATATGATGAGAAATGTCTGGCTGATCCTCAGTGATGAATGATCGAGAGAGAGCATCGGCACGGCCATTCTTATCCCCAGGGCAGTAGCGTAGGATAAAGTTGAACCTTGTAAAGAAGAGAGACCAATGAGCCTGGCGACTGATGAGGCGCTGAGCCTGGTGTAGATACTGTAGATTCTTATGGTCCATATATACTGTAACCTGATGTTGTGCTCCTTCAAGTCAGGGGCGTCATTCTTCAAAGGCCAATTTAATGGCCAACAGTTCTTTATCCCAGATGCTGTAGTTTCACTCCGCAGGTGTGAAGCGCTGGGAAAAAAAAGAACAGGGATGGAGCATTTGAGTGGGGGAGAACTGGTTCAACACAGCGCCAACTCCGACGTCGGAGGCGTTGACTTCGACCATGAATGGGCATGTGGGGTCCGGGTGTCGGAGACAAGGTTCTTTCAGGAAATCTGACTTGAGATCCTGAAAAGCAGTCATGTCCTCCAGTGTCCACTGAGAAGGATTGGCACCCTTATGGGACATGGCAGTGAGTGGTGCTGTCAAGGTAGAGTAATGGTGAATAAAAGAGTGATAGTTATTGGCGAAGCCAAGAAATCTCTGGAGGGCCTTGAGACCCAAAGGCTGAGGCCAAACTATGATGCTTTTGAGCTTCTGGGGTCCATCCTAAACTCCTGACTGGATACCACGTACCCCAGGAAAGGCACGGACTCCTGTTCGAACGAGCACTTCTCAAGCTTGGCAAACAGTTTATTATCTCGCAAGCGTTGAAGAACTCGAGAAACATCTCAGTGAAGACTCTGGAGATCTTGAGAGAAGGCTAAAATGTCATCGAGGTATATGATGACACATTGGTACAGCATATCTCTGAAAACTTCATTCATTAAATTTTGAAACATCGCAGGTGCATTGCATAGGCCAATCGGCATCACCAAATACTCGAAGTAGCTGTTGCGGGTGTTAAAAACGGTTTTCCACTCATTGCCCTCTCATATTCAGATCAAATTATAGGCCCCACAGAGATCCAACTTTGAAAAAATCTTGGCCCCTTGAAGTCTGTCAAAGAGCTCCGATATAAGAGGCAAAGGGTTGCGATCCTTGACAGTTATTTCATTTAGGCCTTGGTAGTCAATTCAGAGGTGCAGGGAGCCATCTTTCTTTCCCACGAAAAAAATATCCTGCCCCTGCTGGTCACTTGGAGGGTCAGATAAACCCTTTAGCCAGATTTTCCTGAATATACTCTGACATTGCTTGGGTCTCTGTCAGCGAAAGAGGATAAGTCCTGCCTCATGGAGGTTCAGTATTGGGCTTCAAAGTAATCGCACAATCATACGAGTGATGAGGTGGTAAAGTGTCAGCGGCCTTTTTGGAGAAAACATCGGAGAAGAACGCATATGGCGGTGGAAGGCCGGGCAGAGAAGGTACAATCGTCATGCAAGGCAATGGTGAGACGGATTCCAGGCAGTTCTGCTGGCAGTCAGCTGTAGGGTAGTCCAGTTGAACTGTGGAATGTGCTTCTGAAGCCAGGACAGCCCCAAAACAACCGGGTGGATGGCCTTGTCTAAGATATGGAAAGAAATGGATTCCTTATGCAAGGTTCTGGTGCGTAGTTGGATGGGAGCAGTGGTGTGAGTGACCTCACCAGGCAGAGGTTTCTCGTGAATAGACGCAAGTAGCAGAGGAACTGGAGAACAAATGGTGGGAATCCGCAGATTCTCAGTGAGTTGCTTCAAGATAAAGTTTCCTTCAACCCTGGAGTCCACCAGGGCTAAAGTGTGGAATTCCTGGTTGTTCATGTAGATGGAAACAGGAACCATCAGTGGAGGAGATGGCGAGGTCAGGTCTAGGAGAAGTCCTCCCACAGGTCCTAGGCCGGGCAGTTTCCCAAACTGATTGGGCAAGAGGCGATGGCATGCCCAGGTTGACCACATTACAGGCAAAGGCCGAACTGCTGTCGGCGACGACGTTCCTTAGGAGAAAATCTACTCCTACCCATTTGTATGGGTCCTTCCTCTGAGGGGTTAGGCGAAGCAATGGGTTTAGGAGTGGGCGAACGTCAAACTCGAGATGGCCCAGAAAGCCTTGAATCCAGAGCTTCCCAGAAACTCGAGTTTCTGGGAAGCTCTGGATTCAAGAGAGCATTCTTGTAGCTGACGGTCGATGCGCCCTGTGAGGTCAATGAGAGAGTCCAAGGAAGTAGGCAATTCGTGAGCAGCCAATTCATCCATAATGCGTGGACTCATTAAGAGTCCACGCATTATTAAGATAGAGTGCAGACAGTTGGAGTCCCACTGTAACTCTGACTCCAAGTGTTAGAAATTCAATGACGTAGTCCGTTAAAAGGCGAGAGCCCTGCTGAAGGTGAAGGGGTGTTGACCCAGAGACGGCATGCCAGCTAGGATCTTCGAAAATTGACCTAAACAGGGCCAAGAACCCTGGGAGGTCCTGAAAGACAGGGTCTGCTCGCTCCTAGAGAGGTGAAGCCCAGACCAGGGCTTTGCCTTCTAAAAGAGCCAAGATGTACGTGGTCTTGGTGACCACATCAGGGAAGTATACATGTTGCAAGCAGAAATGCATATCGCATTGGTTCAGGAAGCCTCGACACATGATTGGGTTTCCTGAGTAGCGAGGTGGAGCCGGCAGTGGCATGCTCAGCCGAGGAGCCAGTGAAGAGGTAGAGGCACTGAGCTTGATAGATGTAGCTGAGGTAGTCACTGCAGCATTTCAATGAGAGCTCAGGTTGTCTATGGCAACAGCCAGTGACTCCAAGAACTCCTGCTATTTGTTAATCCGTTGTGCCAGGCCAGGAATGGCCTGCAGAGCTGAAACCTCTGCCGGGTCATTGCTTGGAAATCTGTTATGATTAGTGTGTATGTGGACCCTTGGCCCGAGGTGTGAGTTGATAGAGCCTATGGGGAGGAGCCCCACAGGTCCACACCATCAGGAGGCGAGATGTTGGAGTGCAGGGAAGCTCTGTGCACAGTTGAGCCCCAGAGACCAGGAGATGACCCCCGTGGGGTAGCAGTCTACAGATGGCACTTGGAGAGACTGAAGAGAGAGGGCGCCAGGCAGATCATGGGATGATGGGTGCCTGAACAGCCAAGCAGGATATTCTCTGATGGTGCAGCCCGAGGGGCATAGCCACAGCGCAGTGGGCATAGAGGGAGAGTGTAGGCGAACCCCCTGGGGTGGAGAGCCCAAGCCCATGTCCAGTAGCTCATGTAGACAGGTACCTGGAGATCAGAGGCTAGCTGGCTGAGTAATGGAGAAACAGGCCCATGGAGCAGGACAGCTGTCAATTGTGGAATCACAAGGAGCAAGCCCCAAGGAGTGGGGAAGCTCAGGGTGGTCTTGGAGTAGGTGAGCGCAGCCTGAGGAGCAGGAAGGCGTGAACAGTCTTTGAAGGATATGGCACAACCCCAAGGAGCGGGGAAGGCTGGCTGAGAACTCACAAGTCGCTGCAGTAGTTCCCAAGGAGAGCCGAGGGAGATCAGGAAGCCAGATGGAACCCAAGAGGTGCAGGGCCAGTCCAAGGAGCGGGGTAGGTCAGGGAACAAGTCCCCGTAGAGTCCACAGTAACCCCCGAGGAGCGGGTGCCAGACAGGGTCCATGATACAAGCATCTCAGGAACAAGGCAGTCGTAGGACTCATATGGAACTTGTTGCCAAGTCAGCTTGCTGGGGGCGAAGCAGGAGCTTAAATACCGGAGTCTGATGACATCATCAACAGGGGATGCCCCCAAGGTTCCCACCGAAGTGGCTTCAAAAGCGGGACTTGTGACGCACACGCCTAGGAGGACCCGACATCAGAGTGGGAAGTAATGGCATCCATGCCTCCGTGAGGAGGCCCGCGGAACACGGCGATGCTGAGAGGCCCATGCAGCGAGGAGACCCAGGGAGGGTAGGAAAGCAGAACAAGCTGTGAGTACTCGAGGTCACAGCCATCTGCGACCAACAGGCACAACACATCTCACTAATGACATATGGACTAGAATGAATGCAATGCACGCCTATTTGTCACAACACACTGGTGGTGGGAGATGGATGAGGCTTTAGCTGAATAAAAGCACCTTTAAAAAGGAAACTCCCACAGGATATCGATGGGCCGTGCTGTACACTCAAGTTCTAGCCAAGAGCCATACCTCAGAAAACATATTGGAGGTATTATAGAAGATGATGGAAGGATGGGATGGGCTACTAGATTACTTTTTGAATGGACATTTCATTACTGAGTGGTGCCAATATAATTAAGTCACTGGCTGATGGAGGATTCAAGGGCATCCGATGCTTCACCCACATACTGCACCTGGTAGTGAAGAATGTTTTGAGGCTTGGAGGCAAGGAAGGTGGCAGCCAAGTCCTGAAGCAGTTGATTGAAAAGTATTGCAAAATAGCTAGACATTTCAATCACAGTGTGAAAAGTGGGAAGCAACTCAGAGAGAGGCAAGTAGCTGTTGGGACACCTTTGCACACACTTGTACAAGATGTGCCTATAAGATGGAATTTTATTTTCTTATATTGCAGAGGCCTCTGGCCTCTCATTTTGATTGGAAAGTCTTCTTGGATGTCAGGACTTGACAAACATTGTATAGATAGTGTATGTCCTCAAACCTTTCAAAAATATATCGATCAAATAAGTTTAGCTATGGCCACTTTGGGTGGCATCATTCCTGTAGTACACTATCTGGAACAGGTATCAGAGGAATTCCTGAAACAGCAGGATTTGAAAAGAAAGTGTTGGTACTTGTGAAATTTTTAAAGAAGCAAGTTGTTAAAAGGTCCAAACCTCTCACCTAATAGGATAGATATATGATCGCTACTATGTGTGATCCACGTGTGAAAAGCAATATTGCACTCAAGTACAATGCTCGTACACACTGGAAAAAAAAGTTGATTGCAACTGTTGAAAAGGTATTTTCAATGAGGTTCAATGGCAATGAAGAAATGTTAGGTAGTACCACATCTACCTCTAGCAGTAGTATCATCAGCTGCTCCCCATTAGTTGTATCCTGATATGTGTGCCTGAGGTTCCGACCAACATGGAGACAGCAACTGACCCAGAATCCTCTGCTATCTTAGCCTTCAAGGCTACGTGAACTTTAAATACCTTACTGAGTTGAACCTGCAGGAATTCCAAGGACACCTGGACAGCAGTTGAAGCTGGCGACACTTTGTGATGCCTAATTATAGGGTCACAAAAGCAGAAGACAACGGAACTTCAGGCTAGACTATCACTACAGGGGCACCATTAACAAGGGTATCTGTAAACACAGCCTAAGATGTGATAATTGCCCTGACCAGCAAGATTCTAACAGAACAAAGGACTATCTAAAGAGTGATGGTAAATGGGTTCCACCTTGGAGAAATAATCAGGGTTGTTTAAGGATAATCTATCATGCTGTTGACATGACAACCTATTTAAATGATTCTCTAGATGGTCATGCACTTTCAGAATTTCTGACCTAGTACTGTATTGTATTTTACCTATAAAAGAAGGATCAGTTCCTCGTACTCGGACATTAATTGGCTCTCGTCCGAAGGAAGTTACCCAGATAAAGATTTCTGGATGCCTGTTTATTAAAAAGTGATACCCGGAAGACAGAAGAGAGAGTGCGCCCCACTCTGTTTATTGAAACGTGATACCCAGAAGGCAGAAGAGAGAGTGCCCCCCACTGTGGTAGGGGATGACAGATCTGTTTGTAAGTATTTAATCAGGCCTTCATAATCAACTTGTAAGTATAATTTTGTAGTTAGCAAGTAAAAGATTTTCTTTGGCCAATTGTAAATAAAAGTGCACTATTTATTTTGATCTGCTGTGGGGACACCCACTCCTTGTAGATTATTTTTAGTATACTTAATGAAAACTTATTAAGAGTGATTTTGGTCATTTGCCTGTATACTTGTAATAAATTTGTACTGGAAAACAATACAAAGAGTTTTAAACCAGCAACAGTTAGTCCTTTCTTTTAAGTCCTTGCCATGTTTGCAGGACTGTGGGATTATTAGAAGGACATAAAAAAGGAAAGTTTTTGGAAATGTATAGTTTGGAATCTGGTTTTATGTTTATGTCTGATTGCTTCCATGGTGTAATGCATTGCAGTGAGTGGGGTCTAAATTACAATTGTCATGGAAGTTTCAGAACTTGAAAGGGCACTGGGAGCTGGAGAGTTAACTGTGTTGGAAGGTAAAAGAAAGCGTGAGGTATTTAAGGCTCAAGGTGACTCTTATATGCAGGTGAAAACAGTGGGTAGAACTGGTTTAAATGAGTTGCTTTTTTGTTTGAAAGTTATAAACAGACTGATGAGGAATTAAAGTTTGGAGAAATGTTACAGAAAGTGAATTTAATTTAGTAGATTCTTTAAGAAAGTTTGGTTTCGTCAGCTTTTCTGGATGGCTAGCATTGAATTTGGGCAGAAACTACTAAGGCATGGTTTCTTTAAATGATGGGTAAATAAATACTTGTATGTGAGATAGATAAGGAAGGTAAGTGGTTTTGAGGCTCTATTGTCCCTTTTCTCTGCATATAATATATGTTTGGGTCCTGAATCAGACTGGAATGCCTGTTAGATATCTATGTATAATGAAATACTATAGATACTGTTTATTTAGGGAAAGAACCTATATAGCAGAATGAGTTGACACATGCAGTTAGATTCTGAGTGCCTTGCTCTTTGAACAAAGCAGATACTTGTAATTGTTTAAACAGATATCTGATAGAGATGAGAGAAGCTTCCTTTTTTTTACTTTTCTGCGTTTTGCTCTCTTTGTTTAATGGATTAAAAAATCATGTGGTTAAAACAGAATAGGATTTCTTTTTAAGTTAGGTCAAATATTCACAGTAGTTTCCTACTTTAGTTGGAAATGAAAAGGTATCCAGTAGCTGTCTTCATCTTCCCATGTGATTAGATTTAAAAGATGAATCACATTTTTCTTTGTATGTGTGATTTTATTTCTACAAGTTAACAAGATATTTGTTCTGCCCGATGTGGGTGTATAAAGTGCTTTGTCAATAAATAAACTATTAATAGAAGTGTAAACTAAAATATTTGATCAGCTTTAATATTGCTTCTGAGTAAGACTAATTGGTTTACCGTAAGCAGTAGCAGTAGCCCCACCCAAAGGAATTCACTCCTCTTTGCAGCAGAAAACAAAACTGGAGTAAGAAAGTTGCTTAATTCTGGTGAGAGTTAAAATGCTTCTATTTGGTTCTTTTAAGTATGAAGAGCTACACAAAAATCATTCTGGAGTAAAGCCTTTATTTGTTACCTTATCCAGCACCAATTTGTTCTGATTAATTTCATCTTACAAAGAACTAATATAAATCAGTCCTCAGACATCTTAATAGACTCATACAAGGTTTAAGGATCTTAAAAATGAACTGAATAAGCTCTCCTTTTGGAAGAGTGGATGGAGTGAGTTATGGTATGGTTATGTGTAAGAGAGGAAAATAGACTAAGAATGAGTTATTTAATTAAACAGATACCAGAGAAAAAAGAGAAACAAAATTATATACATATAATCAATGCTAAAGTATTTGTTAATTGAAAAATGTTGTCATATTCTAATGATAACAGATATATCTCAAATTCAGAAATACAGGACCCCATGCCATGGTTTATTGATGGGTATAGCAGTAACTTGCAGCATAATTCAACCATATATGCTGATTTAGATTATGTTTTCTCTCTTATACATTATCACCTTAGGAAATGGATCAAAAGAAGTTTTAGATCTGCAGATAGAGAGCAGCTCTCACACCACAACTTGTGGTAATGCCTCCTAGAGGCATAACAATAGAGACAAGAAAGTAGCTTCATGACCGCTATTTGCTGAATTAAGGCATATCAGAATGTTCAGTTTCAATGAAGCTGTAATTTCATTTTAACAATTACCTTAATATTGTTGTATGCCAGATTTTATATTTTTCCAGGTTGACAACATAAAGCCTTCTCTGCCATGTGAGCTGTAACACTTGAAGATTACATTTTTTTCCAGTTGATTTTTTTTTTCATTTTTAAATAGATCTATTTTAAGTTTGACTTTTGTTTTATTTTGGATCGATCCAAACACTTTTTGGTCTAATTTTTGAGCTCAAATATGTGTTAATTGTTGTCTGTCTTTATGTGTTATTTGTATGTCATGACACCTGAAGAATACAATGAATTAATGTATGTGTCAGTTCTGTGAAATATGTTTCTATGTAATGCCTGAGTACCTAAGTTGTTTGTGGTCCTGACTATTGCATGTTACCAAATAATAAAGTGGGAACATTATGCAGATTAGTAATAGTATATGTAAGGATTATTAGATGCAGGGTTATGGGCATGATATGATTTTCTCATTGATTAATTTGAATTTGTTTTTATTTTATATTAGGCTTTAATCTGTAACATATACATCTAATAATGAGTTAAGAGGCTATGCTCCAATGTCAGAAATACACCATACTGGGAGAACTGTATACGCCATGTGTTATTGATTTCAGAAATCATCTCAGCCTTTGCACAGAAGTCATATTGCACCCTTCATTATATGGACTGAAGTGCTCACACTTTATACCTGATCTTTTCTTTATGGTTTTCTTGTTCTATGAGGGGGGTGGCCTTACCTAGATGCTATTTCTTTTGTTCTATGAGGCAATGTACCTTTCTGTGACATGTAATAACTGATTGTCATTACAAAAATATTTTTATGATATGCCTAGTCAATATCTAATTATGTACCTAATTGTAGATACCACTATTTAGATTTTCAAGTTAATGATACACTCTGAATTAATGCAGTTTTTATTAGTCCCTACATTCCAAGCATTTTGTAGCATTTTCCAATCCTATACCTTATAATGTATATGTGCATTTACTTGCTGAGTCAGCTAGATAGTTATTTGATATGTTCTCCTTTACTTTGTCTATGAAAGCTGATCTGACCACACTAACAAATCACCCTGTTCCACTGCTTGCCACTTTATAGTGTGATATGTCTTGGTGTAAATCAAATATTCCCTTGAGTTTTTTATTATTTTCCCACCTGTCTTTTTCTCTGGATCTTCCCTTCCCTGTTGTAAACTTTATTGTCTTAGCAGTGATTTAAGTTTTAAGAGAGATGTACAATTCTGCCTGCTAGATTGCATGCCAGCAAATGTCAAATATGTGCTGTTATTAGGGGTGTGCATTCGTTTTGACCGCATATGTAAAACGCTACTTATATTTTTTTTTTAACTTAAAAAAGTGATGAGGCGTATACGAGCGGATTTCCAACTTATTCAACATAGCTATATTGAATACGTCGAACCGCGATGCACGCGCTTTCTCGCCGCCATTACCTGCGAGCTCGGAGCCCCGGATTACCTCAAAATGGTGGCGCCCCTGCGGTAACCATGCCAACCTGTCTGACCCTTTCCTGTGAGTCGCAGTGACTCACAGGAAAGGGTCGGACAGGTCAGCATGGATACCGGAATGCAGCGAATCTGCGTTCACGTTTTCAGAGAAGCACTGAATGCAGCGAATCGCGCTGTCATTCAGTGCTTCTCTGAGGATTTCCTGACGAGCCAGCACTATAAAAGCAGCAGGAGCACGAGGGCTCGCGGACATTTTCAGCGTTTGTGTGGGGAGGTGGGCTGGGTGGTAGGCTGAGACAGGCAAGAAAGCAGAACCAGATTTGATAGACAATACAGAACAGATTCTGTGTTAGGCTAACAAAAAAAAACAACTGAACATTGTTATTGACAATAATGAGTGAGTCTGTAGCTTTTATGCTGTGAAGTGCTAGGGCTGGCAGTACTCTGCCTCATATCTACTTTAGTTCTGTGTGCACTGCACACACACAGACACACATATTCAGTGCATTGCCAGGCAGGCAGTGAGGCAGTGGGCATTGTAAACAAACTGAAGATTGGCCTTCAGCGAGTCTGTTCAATTTGCTATTTTTAAACAGACTTAACAACATTGTCCTTGACTGGTTCTGTGCTGGGTGGTCACTCAGTGCCAGGGCTGGCAGTACTCTGCCTCATAGCTACTTTAGTTCTGTGTGCACTGCACACACACAGACACACACATTCAGTGCATTCCCAGGCAGGCAGTGGGCATTGTAAACAAACTGAAGATTGGCCTTCAGTGAGTCTGTTCAATTTGCTATTTTTAAACAGACTGAGCATTGTCCTTGAGTGGGTCTGTTCAATTTTGTTATTTTAAACAGACTGAGCATTGTCCTTGAGTGGGTCCGTTCAATTTTGTTATTTTAAACAGACTGAGCATTGTCCTTCAGAGTTGGTCCGTTCATTTTGTTATTTTACACAGACTGAGCATTCTTCTTGAGTGGGTCTGTTCAATTTTGTTATTTTAAACAGACTGAGCATTGTCCTTGAGTGGGTCTGTTCAATTTTCTTATTTTAAACAGACTGAGCATTCTTCTTGAGTGGGTCTGTTAATTTTGTTATTTTAAACAGACTGAGCATTGTCCTTGAGTGGGTCCGTTCATTTTGTTATTTTAAACAGACTGAGCATTGTCCTTGAGTGGGTCCGTTCATTTTGTTATTTTCAACAGACTGAGCATTCTTCTTGAGTGGGTCTGTTAATTTTGTTATTTTAAACAGACTGAGCATTGTCCTTGAGTGGGTCCGTTCATTTTGTTATTTTAAACAGACTGAGCATTCTTCTTGAGTGGGTCTGTTAATTTTGTTATTTTAAACAGACTGAGCATTCTTCTTGAGTGGGTCTGTTAATTTTGTTATTTTAAACAGACTGAGCATTCTTCTTGAGTGGGTCTGTTAATTTTGTTATTTTCAACACACTGAGCATTCTTCTTGAGTGGGTCTGTTAATTTTGTTATTTTAAACAGACTGAGCATTGTCCTTGAGTGGGTCCGTTCATTTTGTTATTTTAAACAGCCTGAGCATTGTCCTTGAGTGGGTCTTTTAATTTTCTTATTTCAAACAGACTGAGCATTGTTCTTGAGTGGGTCTTTTAATTTTCTTATTTCAAACAGACTGAGCATTGTTCTTGAGTGGGTCCATTCATTTTGTTATTTTAAACAGACTGAGCATTCTTCTAGAGTGGGTCTGTTAATTTTCTTATTTTAAACAGACTGAGCATTGTCCTTGAGTGGGTCTGTTCAATTTTCTTATTTTAAACAGACTGAGCATTGTCCTTGAGTGGGTCTGTTAATTTTGTTATTTTAAACAGACTGAGCATTGTCCTTGAGTGGGTCTGTTCAATTTTGTTATTTTAAACAGACTGAGCATTCTTCTTGAGTGGGTCTGTTAATTTTGTTATTTTAAACAGACTGAGCATTGTCCTTGAGTGGGTCCGTTCATTTTGTTATTTTAAACAGACTGAGCATTCTTCTTGAGTGGGTCTGTTAATTTTGTTATTTTAAACAGACTGAGCATTCTTCTTGAGTGGGTCTGTTAATTTTGTTATTTTAAACAGACTGAGCATTGTCCTTGAGTGGGTCCATTCATTTTGTTATTTTAAAAGGACTGAGCATTGTCCTTGAGTGGGTCCATTCATTTTGTTATTTTAAACAGACTGAGCATTGTCCTTGAGTGGGTCTGTTCAATTTTGTTATTTTAAACAGACTGAGCATTCTTCTTGAGTGGGTCCGTTCATTTTGTTATTTTAAACAGACTGAGCATTCTTCTTGAGTGGGTCTGTTAATTTTGTTATTTTAAACAGACTGAGCATTGTCCTTGAGTGGGTCCATTCATTTTGTTATTTTAAACAGACTGAGCATTCTTCTTGAGTGGGTCTGTTCAATTTTGTTATTTTAAACAGACTGAGCATTCTTCTTGAGTGGGTCTCTTAATTTTCTTATTTTAAACAGACTAAGCATTGTCCTTGAGTGGGTCTGTTTAATTTTGTTATTTTAAACAGACTGAGCATTGTCCTTAAGTGGGTCCATTCATTTTGTTATTTTAAACAGACTGAGCATTCTTCTTGAGTGGGTCTTTTAATTTTCTTATTTTAAACAGACTGAGTATTGTCCTTGAGTGGGTCTGTTCAATTTCCTTATTTTAAACAGACTGAGCATTGTCCTTGAGTGGGTCTGTTAATTTTGTTATTTTAAACAGACTGAGCATTGTCCTTGAGTGGGTCTGTTCAATTTTGTTATTTTAAACAGACTGAGCATTCTTTTTGAGTGGGTCTGTTAATTTTGTTATTTTAAACAGACTGAGCATTGTCCTTGAGTGGGTCCATTCATTTTGTTATTTTAAACAGACTGAGCATTCTTCTTGAGCGGGTCTGTTAATTTTGTTATTTTAAACAGACTGAGCATTGTCCTTGAGTGGGTCTGTTCAATTTTGTTATTTTAAACAGACTGAGCATTCTTCTTGAGTGGGTCTGTTAATTTTGTTATTTTAAACAGACTGAGCATTCTTCTTGAGTGGGTCTGTTAATTTTGTTATTTTAAACAGACTGAGCATTGTCCTTGAGTGGGTCCATTCATTTTGTTATTTTAAACAGACTGAGCATTGTCCTTGAGTGGGTCCGTTCATTTTGTTATTTTAAACAGACTGAGCATTCTTCTTGAGTGAGTCTGTTAATTTTGTTATTTTAAACAGACTGAGCATTGTCCTTGAGTGGGTCCATTCATTTTGTTATTTTAAACAGACTGAGCATTCTTCTTGAGTGGGTCTGTTCAATTTTGATATTTTAAACAGACTGAGTATTCTTCTTGAGTGGGTCTGTTAATTTTGTTATTTTAAACAGACTGAGCATTGTCCTTGAGTGGGTCTGTTCAATTTTGTTATTTTAAACAGACTGAGCATTGTCCTTGAGTGGGTCCGTTCATTTTGTTATTTTAAACAGACTGAGCATTCTTCTTGAATGGGTCTGTTAATTTTGTTATTTTAAACAGATTGAGCATTGTCCTTGAGTGGGTCCGTTCATTTTGTTATTTTAAACAGACTGAGCATACTTCTTGAGTGGGTCTGTTAATTTTGTTATTTTAAACAGACTGAGCATTGTCCTTGAGTGGGTCCATTCATTTTGTTATTTTAAACAGACTGAGCATTCTTCTTGAGTGGGTCTGTTCAATTTTCTTATTTTAAACAGACTGAGCATTGTCCTTGAGTGGGTCTGTTAATTTTGTTATTTTAAACAGACTGAGCATTGTCCTTGAGTGGGTCTGTTCAATTTTGTTATTTTAAACAGACTGAGCATTCTTCTTGAGTGGGTCTGTTAATTTTGTTATTTTAAACAGACTGAGCATTGTCCTTGAGTGGGTCCAGTTCATTTTGTTATTTTAAACAGACTGAGCATTCTTCTTGAGTGGGTCTGTTAATTTTGTTATTTTAAACAGACTGAGCATTCTTCTTGAGTGGGTCTGTTAATTTTGTTATTTTAAACAGACTGAGCATTGTCCTTGAGTGGGTCCATTCATTTTGTTATTTTAAAAGGACTGAGCATTGTCCTTGAGTGGGTCCATTCATTTTGTTATTTTAAACAGACTGAGCATTGTCCTTGAGTGGGTCTGTTCAATTTTGTTATTTTAAACAGACTGAGCATTGTTCTTGAGTGGGTCCGTTCATTTTGTTATTTTAAACAGACTGAGCATTCTTCTTGAATGGGTCTGTTAATATTGTTATTTTAAACAGACTGAGCATTGTCCTTGAGTGGGTCCGTTCATTTTGTTATTTTAAACAGACTGAGCATTCTTCTTGAGTGGGTCTGTTAATTTTGTTATTTTAAACAGACTGAGCATTGTCCTTGAGTCGGTCCATTCATTTTGTTATTTTAAACAGACTGAGCATTCTTCTTGAGTGGGTCTGTTCAATTTTGTTATTTTAAACAGACTGAGCATTCTTCTTGAGTGGGTCACTTAATTTTCTTATTTTAAACAGACTAAGCATTGTCCTTGAGTGGGTCTGTTTAATTTTGTTATTTTAAACAGACTGAGCATTGTCCTTGAGTGGGTCCATTCATTTTGTTATTTTAAACAGACTGAGCATTCTTCTTGAGTGGGTCTTTTACTTTTCTTATTTTAAACAGACTGAGCATTGTCCTTGAGTGGGTCTGTTCAATTTCCTTATTTTAAACAGACTGAGCATTGTCCTTGAGTGGGTCTGTTAATTTTGTTATTTTAAACAGACTGAGCATTGTCCTTGAGTGGGTCTGTTCAATTTTGTTATTTTAAACAGACTGAGCATTCTTTTTGAGTGGGTCTGTTAATTTTGTTATTTTAAACAGACTGAGCATTGTCCTTGAGTAGGTCCGTTCATTTTGTTATTTTAAACAGTCTGAGCATTCTTCTTGAGTGGGTCTGTTAATTTTGTTATTTTAAACAGACTGAGCATTCTTCTTGAGTGGGTCTGTTAATTTTGTTATTTTAAACAGACTGAGCATTCTTCTTGAGTGGGTCTGTTAATTTTGTTATTTTAAACAGACTGAGCATTGTCCTTGAGTGGGTCCATTCATTTTGTTATTTTAAACAGACTGAGCATTGTCCTTGAGTGGGTCCGTTCATTTTGTTATTTTAAACAGACTGAGCATTCTTCTTGAGTGAGTCTGTTAATTTTGTTATTTTAAACAGACTGAGCATTGTCCTTGAGTGGGTCCATTCATTTTGTTATTTTAAACAGACTGAGCATTCTTCTTGAGTGGGTCTGTTCAATTTTGATATTTTAAACAGACTGAGTATTCTTCTTGAGTGGGTCTGTTAATTTTGTTATTTTAAACAGACTGAGCATTGTCCTTGAGTGGGTCCGTTCATTTTGTTATTTTAAACAGACTGAGCATTGTCCTTGAGTGGGTCTGTTCAATTTTGTTATTTTAAACAGACTGAGCATTCTTCTTGAGTGGGTCTGTTAATTTTGTTATTTTAAACAGACTGAGCATTGTCCTTGAGTGTGGGTCCGTTCATTTTGTTATTTTAAACAGACTGAGCATTACTTCTTGAGTGGGTCTGTTAATTTTGTTATTTTAAACAGACTGAGCATTGTCCTTGAGTGGGTCCTGTTAATTTTGTTATTTTAAACAGACTGAGCATTCTTCTTGAGTGGGTCTGTTCAATTTTGTTATTTTAAACAGACTGAGCATTCTTCTTGAGTGGGTCTCTTAATTTTCTTATTTTAAACAGACTAAGCATTGTCCTTGAGTGGGTCTGTTCAATTTTGTTATTTTAAACAGACTGAGCATTCTTCTTGAGTGGGTCTGTTCAATTTTGTTATTTTAAACAGACTGAGCATTGTCCTTGAGTGGGTCCATTCATTTTGTTATTTTAAACAGACTGAGCATTGTCCTTGAGTGGGTCTGTTAATTTTCTTATTTCAAACAGACTGAACATTGTCCTTGAGTGGGTCTGTTAATTTTCTTATTTCAAACAGACTGAGCATTGTCCTTGAGTGGGTCCGTTCATTTTGTTATTTTAAACAGACTGAGCATTCTTCTTGAGTGGGTCTGTTAATTTTGTTATTTTAAACAGACTGAGCATTCTTCTTGAGTGGGTCTGTTAATTTTGTTATTTTAAACAGACTGAGCATTGTCCTTGAGTGGGTCTGTTAATTTTGTTATTTTAAACAGACTGAGCATTGTCCTTGAGTGGGTCTGTTAATTTTGTTATTTTAAACAGTCCTGAGCATTCTTCTTGAGTGGGTCTGTTAATTTTGTTATTTTAAACAGACTGAGCATTGTCCTTGAGTGGGTCCATTCACTTTGTTATTTTATACAGACTGAGCATTCTTCTTGAGTGGGTCTGTTAATTTTGTTATTTTAAACAGACTGAGCATTCTTCTTGAGTGGGTCTGTTAATTTTGTTATTTTAAACAGACTGAGCATTGTCCTTGAGTGGGTCCATTCATTTTGTTATTTAAA